>NC_039360.1:85172459-85472459 GCF_003573695.1 Papaver somniferum
TTCAACGGATAGCTTCTGCAGTTATTCCCACATATGAAGATAATACTGAGGTAAATGCTATATTTCCCAATCAAAGGCCAAGGTATGATCCATACTCAAATACTTATAATCCTGGTTGGAAAGATCATCCTAATTTTAGTTACGCTAACAAACAAGCTGCAGCCCCTAACCCATATGCAAGACAAGGTGGTTTTCAACAACATTTACAGCAACCGCAACAACATAAAGAGCGGGATTCCTCTATTGATGATAAATTGAGTGCTATGATGCAAGGTATTACCTCTTTGTTCCAAAAAAGTCAGCAGAATACTGATCAGTTCATACAGAAAGTCGATCAAAATCAGTTGAAAACTGATAACGCTATTAGAGATTTGCAAAATCAAATGGGGAAAATGGCGACAGATATGAATCAAATGAAAGCGCAAGATTCAACAAAGTTTCCATCACAACCTTTTTTGAACCCAAGAGAGCACGTTAATGCAGTAACTCTAAGAAGTGGGAGACAAACTGAAGAGCCACATCAACAAAAAGAGGTTAGTAACGACATTGAAAAGAATGTAGAGGAGGAAACCGTCCCAATGGAAAATCCAACCTCAGACGGCCAACCTAAGGACACGGTTCCCAATTTTACCATACCACCTCCTTTCCCTAGTCGTTTTGCCAAATCCAAGAAAGAAGCTCAAGACAAGGAGATCATGGATATTTTCAGCAAGATACACATCAACATTCCATTTATTGAGGCCATCAAAACCGTACCTAGGTATGCCAAGGTTTTGAAGGATTTTTGTACAAGGAAGGATAGGTTGATTGTTAATGAGATCACTCAAGTGGGCGAAAGTGCTACAACTATGTTACTTAAGAAGATGCCTACAAAGTTTGAAGATCCTGGTGGTTTTACGGTTCCCGTTACCATTGGTAAGAGACGATTTGAGCGTGCTTTGCTTGATTTGGGAGCATCCATAAGTGTTATGTTAGCCGATGTTTATGATTCTTTGAATCTCGGACCTTTAAAAGAGGCAAAGATCAATATTCAATTAGCTAACAAGTCCAATATATATCCTAAGGGAGTCGTGGAGGACGTGTTAGTTCAAGTGAATCAGTTAATCTTTCCGGTTGATTTCTACATTGTGGATATGCATAATGGAGATAATTGTTTATCTACTTCGTTACTTCTTGGGAGACCGTTTATGAAAACTGCAAAGACGAAGATTGATGTTGATAGTGGTGCACTCACTATGGAATTTGATAAGGAGATCATACAGTTCAATATCTTTGAAACCATGTGCTACCCTAGTGATGTTCACTTAGCTTTTTCCGTTGATGTTATTGGTTCGTTAGCGCAACAAATGTTTGAATTGAATGCCGAGGATGAACTTGGATTTGTGATACAGAATAGAATTGATTTAGACGTTCATGGACAACCGAACATGGACACTGAGATATCCAAATATCTAGTGGAGATGTGTGGTGCCTTAACAGCACTACCAAAAGCAAAAACGGGTAATATTTCTTATATTTCGTTACCCATAACTAATGAGGTTCCTTTACCTTCTATTGTGCAGGCACCGAAACTTGAATTGAAGACGCTTCCAGACCACCTAAATTACGCATCCTTGGGGTGATAAAGAAGAACTTCCAGTGATTATTGCAAAGAACCTCACACCAATACAAGAAGAACGCCTCCTTAGGATTCTGAAAGAGCACAAAACGGCTATTGGTTGGACAATTGCTGATGTTAAAGGCATTAGTCCATCCATGTGCATGCATAAAATCCTAATGGAAGATGATTTTAAGCCAGTACGTGATGCTCAACGTAGGATTAATCCCCCAATGATGGAGGTCGTGAAGAAAGAGATCCTCAAATTACTAAGTGTGGGGGTGATTTACCCAATTTGTGACAGAAAATGGGTTAGCCCGGTTCAAGTGGTGCCTAAGAAATCAGGTGTCACTGTTGTTAGAAATAAAGATGATGAACTTGTTCCTACAAGAGTTCAAACAGGATTGAGAGTATGCATAGACTACAAAAAGCTCAATACAACAACCCGAAAGGATCACTTTCCTCTACCTTTCATTGATCAGATGTTAGAGAGGTTAGCTGGACACTCACATTATTGCTTTTTAGACGGTTATTTGGGCTACAATCAGATTGTTATTGCGTCGGAGAATCAGGAGAAGACTACTTTTACTTGTCCTTTTGGTACGTTTGCCTATAGACGAATGTCGTTTGGTCTTTGCAATGCACCTGCAACTTTTCATAGGTGTATAGTTAGTATATTTTCTGACTATGTGGAGCGCATTATTGAGGTATTTATGGATGATTTTAGTGTTTATGGTGATTCATTTGATTTTTGTTTACAAAATCTTGAACTTGTGCTTAAAAGATGCATAAACACTAATCTTGTTCTTAATTGGGAGAAATGTCACTTTATGGTAAACCATAGCATAGTGCTCGGTCACATTGTGTCCTCTCGAGGGCTTGAAGTTGACAAAACAAAGATAGACTTAATAAGAAACTTACAATATCCCACTTCGGTGAGGGAAATTCGTTCTTTTCTTGGTCATGCAGGTTTTTACAGGCGGTTTATCAAGGATTTCTCCAAAATCTCAATGTCGATGTGCAGATTATTGCAAAAACAGGTTATTTTTGACTTCAACAAGGAGTGCAAGGATGCCTTTGATAAATTGAAATAATTGTTGACAACTGCACCAACTATCAAGTCACCAGATTGGAGTTTACCATTTGAATTAATGTGTGATGCAAGTGACTATGTAGTTGGAGCCGTTTTGGCTCAAAGAGTAGACAAGCTGTCTCATGTGATTTATTATGCATCTAGGACCCTAAACGATGCAAAAATCAACTATTCTACCACCGAGAAAGAATTTTTGGCTATAGTGTTTGCACTAGAAAAATTTAGATCCTATTTGGTGGGTTCAAAAGTGGTTGTATATTCTGATCATGCAGCACTTAGGTACTTACTAAAGAAGAAAGAAGCTAAGCCAAGACTTATACGGTGGATACTACTGTTGCAAGAATTTGACTATGAAATCAAGAATAAAAGAAGTGTCGAAAATACTGTTGCTGGTCACCTTAGCAGACTTGTTGTTTCCGAAGAAGAACTTCCTTTACAAGATCGTTTTCCAGACGAACAACTTTTCTCAATTGAAGATTCAACACCTTGGTACGCGGATATAGTGAACTACTTGGTTACAAGACAAGTACCTGGTACGATGTCTAATTTTCAAAAGCTTAAGCTTAAGAAAATAGCCAAGCAGTATGTGTGGGATGAGCCCTACTTGTGGAAATACGGTTCTGATCAAATCATCCGCAGGAGCGTACCTAATTCTGAATTTCAATATATTCTTACTTTTTGTCATACTTATGCATGTGGTGGTCACTTTGGTTCTAAACGTACCGCTTTCAAAGTACTTGAAAGTGGATTTTATTGGCCTACCTTATTTGAAGATGCATATATTTTTTGCAAATCTTGTGATAGATGTCAAAGAATGGGCAATCTAGGTGCTCGAAATCAAATGCCACTCACACCAATTCTTGCTGTTGAAGTATTTGATGTGTGGGGAATTGATTTTATGGGTCCTTTTGTCAATTCTAATGGAAAATTTTATATACTTCTTGCTGTGGATTATGTTTCGAAATGGGTGGAAGCTAAAGCCACCCCTACTAATGATTCTCAAGTTGTTTGTGAGTTTGTGAAGGAATATATTTTCTCTAGACATGGTACACCAAGAGTGGTTATCAGTGACGGAGGTTCGCATTTTCAGAAATCCTTCCATGCTCTACTAAAGAAGTACAACATAACACATAAGGTTGGTACGCCATACCACCCACAGACTAGTGGGCAAGCCGAAATCTCAAACAGTGAGATTAAATCCATTCTTGAGAAAACCGTAAACACTACACGGAAAAATTGGAGTTATAGGCTTAATGATGCATTACGGGCATATAGAACGGCGTACAAAACACCGATTGGTATGTCTCCATATCGGTTGGTTTATGGAAAAGCTTGTCATCTTCCGGTTTAACTTGAACATAACGCATATTGGGCGATAAAGACGTGCAACATGGATTATGACAATGCAAGGAAATAAATGAAGTTACAACTTAATGAGCTAGAGGAGATACAGAATGATGCGTACGAGAGTTCTCGTATATACAAGGAAAAGACGAAAATTTTCCATGACAAGATGATTTCTCGAAAGAATTTTGTTGTGGGGAAAAAAGTTCTTTTATTTTATTCTCATCTTAAACTATTTCCTGGTAAGCTAAGGCCCAGATGGATTGGACCATTTGTTGTTACTAATTTTTATTCTCATGACGCAGTTGAAATTTCTAGTCTTAGAGATGGAACAAATTTAAAGGTGAACGGCCATAGATTGAAGCCATATTATAAAAGCATTGCTTATGTGGATATGGATGTGCAAGAATTTCATGATTAGCTCCCTCTGGAGGAGTAATTAAAAGAATGACCAAGTCGGGCTGAGGACATTAAACTAAGCATTAAATGGGAGGCAACCCATCGGTTTTGTATCTCTATCCCTTTTGTTTTTAATTTTCTTAGTTTTGCATATCATATCTTTCATTCCCATCTTAGATTTTACAAGTCCTACATCTATAATGAAAGTTTTGACGAATTCTCGTCAGAAAATTCTGACTGCGCAGTTGTCACGAAAATAGTTCTCGAGACTTCATACGAAGTCCGATTTGAGTGGTTGACCCAAAATTTTAAAGAGGACAGACTCAACTTTCTTTTAAAATAATAAAATATGAATTCTGAGTATGTTAAGTTGGACCTATTGGCCTGGACATTTGAGTTTTGGTATTTTTCCAGAACTTTTTCAGATTGCATGTCAGTTAGTACGGAGGCCATAAAAGTCAGATCGTTTATTGAAACACTGTTAACTTTTGACACGTTATAGAAAAGACGTAGGTGAACAACTTTCATTTAGGATGCTTTTCCTAGTTCCCTACCCATTTGTACAGGTTTTGAGTTTTTCAGGGCTGTTGTGTCAGAAATCAGAATTTTCGGTTTAGAACATTGAGGACAATGTTGAGTTTAAGTGTGGGGGAGTAGTTAAGCATGTTTGGTTTGCATGTAAAATAAATAATAATACTCTTTGATTTCTTTCATTCTTGAGACTTCATCTTTTGGAGTTAATTATGAGCTATTTAGGATGACACTTTAAACCTTTTTAGGTTGAAACAGTTCTTACGGCTATAGATTAAGTTCCATTTATTTCAATCCTTAAATATATATACGTTCATAATTGAATGTGAAACTAAGATATGGTAGTCATTTTAAAGATTCATACTCACAATTAATCATTACTGAATCACTTTCTTTTTATTTTTGCAGTTATATGTTTCTCTAAAGTGATTTGGTGGGATCCTGATACTACCGTGGATGTTGTAGAAAGGTAATCATTGGTTGAGTGTTTGAAAGTCCCATAAGACAATTGTCTTACACTCTTAAAGAGTAAAGAGTGAGCCGAAAAAAAAAAAGAAAAAAAAAATATAAGGCTCCTCTTCATTTATCGACACTAATAAATGATAGGTCCGGAATCGCGGATAATCATAGTCGATGAAAACAAAAACCATATCATCATTATATAGCAAGTCAAAAAAGACTATTGATGAGGTTCTTGACACTTGGATAGCCGTATGTGTGAAACGTAGTCCCTGTCTCCGTCGCCTAAGCAAGCGTGGAGTGCAGGATCCAAGGCAACTATCACATAATTGCTGAAAAGGAACATGCACTTAGAATATCTAATCATGAGGTCGAGTTAAATGGGTGATTCTCTCAACTAGTGAGCTATAAATATATATCCTTTGACGACATTCATACAAGTATTGTGGGTAACATCTTTCACTTAAGTCAACATTTGCACACTTCACTTTCCTATTTCCATTCTCTTATCAATCCATGTGATTTCAGTATGCGAGTGTTGTGATAAACGTTGCAACAAGTACGATGACTATCTTAGTAGAGTTTTGCAAGCAGGTTGAATGTCACACGCAAGTAATTGCTTATGTGTGATGATTGGAATGTATGTGGGATGTTTGTAGCTAAAGAACATATGCAAGTTAATTATTTGGCTTTTTTCTTTGTGTCTATCCTTAGTGGTTCTTCCAAGGCGAGAAATTGGAGTAGGTTTTGTGGGTATACCTCTTGTAAGCCCTCACGAGGCTATAACTCGTCCACTAGGGACACCTAGGGGTTTAAAGGCCTGTTATTCATGCTAATATTTACCGTATCCTCACGACATGAAGTTGTTGTATTTAGGATTAGTTTTATTTAGTTTGCTCGAGGACTAGCAAAAGCTAAGTGTGGGGGAATTTGATAAGTGCATAACTCATATGCTTTTAGTGTCCATTCCATACTTGTTTTAGCTATTATTCTTGCATATTTCGTATTATTACTCTTGTTTTCTCTTGTTTGCCTCTATTAGGTGAATCATCCAAAAGGAGGTATAAAGTGCTGAAAAGAGATAGGAAGAGAAGTATTCCAAGTATCCAAGTGTCAAAGTCCAAGAGATGTGAAGAAAAGCAACGAAAAGGAGCAAAACACACATAATCAAGAGAAGGCCAAAGACCGATCTTAACTCATTCAAATTAAGGATTTCTCATCACCATCTTGGAGAGAATTTAAAGATAAAAATAATGAGTTCATTCCGAGTTCGGATGAAGAAGTTGTGGCCAAAACAGTTTTACTGAAAACCGAAGATAGTGCAGTCCGCGAACTGGGTTTGTGGACGGGGTTCGCAGACTTATTTCCGAAAATTTCAGCTGGATTTTGAAGTTTGCGGACTAGGTTCGCGCACTTAGCAAAGGGGAAACGTGTATTTACTCCTTGGAAGGCCTAAGGGCGCGTTTGGGAACGTTAATTCGTTATTTTGGATTGGGTTCTTGAACCGAACCCAATACGTGAACGCCAAGCAATGTAAAACCTATAAAAAGGTATTAAGTTATGTGAAATCAATCATATCATTAGGTCACGAAATTGTTAGGGTTTGGAGAGAAGAAACACCACACGGAGCGATTATCAATCGTAACGTTATCTCTTACTTTTCTCATATGTATATCATGGATGTTTCTACATCCATGAGTAGCTAAACACCTATTGATTGAGGATGAATTCTAAGTTGTAAACAAGATTTGAGTTATTATATTAATCTACTTTGAAGTTCTTCAATTGATTATCGTTTGTTAATACTATTTGAATATTTATGATTGATTGATAGATTGTTTAGGTGGCCAACTAAATTGATTTGTTGATTCAATATATTGCTAGTATTTATTAGGAGATAAGTAATCGTCGAATAACTTGTACGCAAGTAGAGAACACAAAACCTTGCAGAGGGATTCTGTGGAGCGATTGTGTGTATGAACAACACTAAAAAGTGGACCTTGATCTAAGAGTCTAACTAGTAGGATCAACCTATCAATTCACAAAAGATGAAGCATTCAATTGGATATGGTAGGCGAGAACTTCCGTATCCAGTGATATAAGGGATTTAGGGGATAGCACTGATCTAGCTGTTATTCTACGGTTGGTGATAATCTATGATTAACAAAGAGTGGGAAATTATAATAACTCATTGACGGTTTATATACGAAGAAGGATTCCTCGATCATATCTCTCTCTATTGATTACAATACAACTTTATTTGCTTTGACTATTTATTTTGTTCACAATCTAAAACAACCCCCCCCCCCCCCCCCCCCCCTTGTGACACTTAGACAATTAAAACTCACTGCTCTTCGTGGGAACGATCCTTACTTCCATTATATTACCAGTTAATTGTGTGGAAATAAGATTATTAATCTGATTGCACTTAAGACACGCATCAGTCATGCACAAATTATTGAAGACAATCTATCCAAACTGAAAACTTTTGAACTTGGTGCTACTGTCCTGTTTTATTGAGGTTTTTAAACACAGCCATGTTCCTCATTACTTTTGATTATCAATTTATATCAAAGTGGGGTTTCTTAGCTTTCAACGGTACCAGATTCACTGAATTTAGTTTTCTAATGAATTTTCCACCAAATTTTTGAATATGGATTTCCGAACCTGCAATTTCTGTAGAACGTGAATTCTGTCCAGTTTTTTGAACTATTTTGGCAAAGTTAAATCTCTTACTAAATTTTCGTATCATTTTTATATGAAGGTTATGTTATATTCTTCAAAATTAGCCAAGAAACACTCATTTTTGTTGTCTAAAGAAGTCTACACAATTCTTTGAAAACTGGCTCTGTAATCCGAATCTCTGAAAACTTGTATTGTTGTTTTATACTTACGTCTTTAGTTCTTTGAGCTATTGAATGTATTCTTTTGTTGGTATTACATGAATACAAGCCTTTTATATTTTCTAAATGATAAGATTGACTGAGTTTGACTTGCATCAAAGCCCATGAAAATTTATGAGTTTAAATGGTTTAAAACGAATTTTTTAAAATGGATGTTATCGCACAAATTGATTGATTTGATGAATTTGTCGATTCTGAATTTTTCTGAGCATTATGATTTAATACTTACTAGTATTTATGATCTTGATTTATGCGGAAAAGCTAAGGTAAGTTGATTTCATGGTTTATGAATCAATATTTGTTGATGGTTTGTTCGATACTCGTATTTAACGATGTTTGTGAACTATTTATGAACTGCGTTGAGCATCCTCTTGGTTACGAACCCTACTGCTGAGTTTGTCGGGCCCATAAGGGGCAATCCATATTAATGGTGACCTGCGGAAGCTCGTCCGGGATGATAGGGTAGTTTTCTGATAAACCTCGATAGATGGTTATTCGTACCCTCACAGTAGATTATTGCGAACTCACTGGTTTTAGATGATTTCGATTGTGTATTGGATTTGTAAGGCCTTCGATACTTCGGTTTTGGATGTGCTCAATAAATTAACGCATTATTTATGCTTAAATCGATTCGAGATATTATCGTTATCTATATTTGTGCATTCTTTGTACTCATGTTATCGTATCGTTATCTCTTTACTGGGCTGTGGCTCACCCTTTTGTTTTGTTTTTTTTTCCATAGAGTTTGAGGTCGGCTTGAGGTAGTAAGCTTGCTTAAGCTTGGTGCATTGAGCTTTGGGGTCAAAGTGAGTACATCACTTTGTGTTCATATATATTCATATGTATCTGGGTTGGCTTATGAAAAAGGATATTGTATTTCCTATTTTTTTAGTTTGTGAAAACTGATACTATCATTTCTTATTGAATTTGTTGTTTTTAAAAAGAGTATTCTAATTAATAAGTGTGTCTCATGTTTAAATGATTTTATGTAGATATTTTGTATTCCACATTTTTCGATAACTGTTTTGGTAATGTGAATAAAACTTTCATGTACTTTTTGTTAAACCGTAACTTTACTCTTTTTACAAACAGTTTACAACCTGTGTATCCCAAATGACAGCTCAGAGAATTTGGGATTTTCCGATTGACCGAACTCCACGACCGATCGGAAGTGAAAAATTATCCGAGGCGTCACACAAATCTTCTATTTTCATGACCTTGATGAGGAGCACTACCACCATTACCACTGCCCTCCTCATAAACATTATTTTGAAACATTCTTCGACATGCAAATCCTCCTCCATTTTCATGGACATGGAACATCACATATTAGTTTTACCAAATCTATTGAACCATGTTATCTACAAACTTAAAATGGATGATTATCAAAACAAAATTTACCTGATTCAAAGTCGGCATGCTATCTCTTGGAGACACTATAACTGCTCCACTTCCTTGAGGGATCCGATCATACATTTGTCCAATCTTCACCCTGCGATTATATCGAAGATTCTCCCAGTGCCAGTTGAAGTTTCGAGTGTAGTTAATGGCTTCTCGTCCATTAGGAAAATCAATACCATATGGAAAGCTAGAGATGGGCAATTCAGAGTATGCTCCTCCAAGATTTCTGGGGTCTCCTCAACAAACCCACCTTCACTATAATACACACGAGGCATGTTGTCTGGATTAAAGATCTCAATACTCAATTTGGTATTTTGGTTCTTCTCGGAGATGGAAAACAATGATAAATGAAGAGTTTTCTCTTCAAAAGGATTTTTATATCTCAAGGAAGAGTAAAAGTCCAACTATACTTACAACGAGAGTTATTACCCCCCACCTTCTCTCACTGCTCTATTAGGCACTTCAGTCAGATGGTGCATCCCTTGGTCACGCCTCTAGGATGCACTGAACATAATTATGCTTATTACGTGATTCTGAAAAGATGCTCCGAATGGATTGCAACACTTGGCATACCTATGATACATGAAACCACATTCTCAATTGGATACTCCGACCACGAAGACCCATAAGTTTCTCGAAATTATATCAAAAATTGGCAATTCACCCTTAGTTCCAAGCCCAACAAGCTTCATGCCCAAGGATCCATTAATGGGCCGTCAAAACCATGCCTCACTTTATATCTGATATTATACTCTCCTTTGGGTTCAATACAACATAATTGATATGTCATTTTCACAACTCAAGGCTAAGGTATGTACTGCTTATCTATCTATTCTATCAGCTTACATTCTGTTAACTCATATATGTAGTCTACACATGCTTCTCTATTGGACAGTGACAAAACTTGCTAGTGACACTCAATCAAACTATACCAGCGATCAAGCTGAGTATACTCTCATATATTGGTCTGACACACTAAGACCAATAAAACAAATCAAGCATATAACCTTAAATATGCATCACGGGCCTCCCAAACAAAATATTATGAACATGTTATTTTCTTTTGTGATTTGGTGCATAGACATGTCTCTCTCACATGTCTTGTTAGTAGTCAACCATCACAAACACATCAAGAACTCATCATCCACACTTGCTCTGGAATCTCTCAGAAGCCACATGGAACTTGTTGAAAAAGCGGGGGTCTAACAACACCACCCAATATTTCGCTTAGCAATTTGTATGGACTAACTCTAAAATACTTTATAGAGAATCAACTAGACAGTCAGACTCAATCTAGGTAAAAGTATCTCAAGGAGTTAATATATCTCTATTGTTTTGATTTACTCAAGCTAATAGAAATCAGCGAGTCCTAATCAAATATAAGGAATAACTCGGATGGTACTAAAGACCAATATCCGAGAATCAATCAATGAAAATCAACAACCAAAGGTTGGATTACTCTAATTGATGATCTAACACACAACCTGTATTATTTCAATTATAAAGATAAAACAATATAATGTGGAAACTGAAATAACACAGTCACCAGAAATTTTGTTAACGAGGAAACCGCAAATGCAGAAAAACCCCGGGACCTAGTCCAGATTGAACACACACTGCATTAAGACGCTACAAACACTAGCCTACTCCAAGCTAACTTCGGACTGGACTGTAGTTGAACCCCAATCAGTCTCCCACTGATCCAACGTACAGTTGTACTCCCTACGCCTCTGATCCCAGCAGGATACTGCGCACTTGATTCCCTTAGATGATCTCACCCACAACTAAGAGTTACTACGACCCAAAGTCGAATACTTGATGACAAACAAATTTGTCTCACACGGACAAGTCTATCGAAGGATTAATCTATCTCCCACAGATAAACCCTAAAAGGTTTTGTTCCGTATTTGATAGTAATCAAGGTGAACAGGAACCAATTAATAATCCGGTCTTATATTCCCGAAGAACAACCTAGAGTTATCAATCACCTCACAACAATCTTAATCGTATGGTAGCGAAACAAGATGTTGCGGAATCACAAACAATGAGACGAAGATGTTTGCGATTACTTTTGATATCTTGCCTATCAGAGATATCAATCTCAAGCCAATCAATATTATTGTACTCGTATGATAGAAGATGCAAGATCAGATCACACAACTACGATAAAGTAGTATCGGTCTGGCTTCACAATGCCAATGAAGTCTTTAAGTCGTTAACCTGTTTTTAGAAGAAGAAAACCAAAGGTTAAAGGAGAAACGACTCTAGCAAGCAAACTAATATCACACGTAAGGTGGGGATTAGTTTTGCATTGATGCTAGATGTCCCCTTATATAGTCTTTCAAATCAGGGTTTGCCATTAAGTTACCTTGGTAACAAAGCAATCAATATCCATCGTTCGATGAAAGCCTGATTTAGGTTCAAGCTATATTTATCAACCGTTAGATCGAAAACTTAGCTTGTTACACACAATTGAAATGCACGCTTCTAGGTTTGTTAACCATACCCAAACGTATGCACTTGTTGGTTCAATAATAGTTAACCAAAAGGTTAGCCATATGAGCATTTCATATCAACCATGTTCTTTTTCACCATAACTAGTTCACATGACTCAAATGAACTAGTTAGAGAGTTGTTCAATTGTAACGAATTCTTATGTAACTACACAAGACACAATTGAAACAAAGATGATTTGATTCAATCGAATAGGTTCATGAACTTTTATAGCCACGGTTTGCAAACTGCATTCCTTAGTATTTTTAAGTTTGAGTTCAGAAATCATCTTCAGATATATAACCTTCTTAAGTTCGCAGACTTAGTTCGCGGACTTAAGTTACCGGGCAGAGTTTACAAACTCCAGCAGAAATTCTCGGGATGAGAACTTCGCCGGTTCGCGGACTGGGTTCGCGGACTTAGCTTCACGCACTAGTTTGTCAACTCCAACAGAAATTCTCGGGTTTGAGAACTTCGGCAGTTCGCGGACTTGGCTCACGACATTCTTCCGGTTCTCTTGATCAACAAAGTTCGCAAACTTTGGTTCAAGGAATATGACTTATACATAAATGTGTTTCCACAACAATGCTTATGTCCACCATTGGTTATGTAATCTAAACTCTCATTCCAATCATTGAAACATTCTTCGTCAAAGCAATTTTCAAAGTGATTGAAACATATCATGACTTTCGTCACTAGGTAAAGATAAACTTGGTCGAAGTGAAAAGCTTACCAACACATATTTCGAGATATAAATAGGCGAGGTATACTCGTCTCGAAATATCAACTGTGTATAATCAAAGTCTATATATATCATACGACTTTTTGTCTCAAGAAGTAGGAGATAAAATAGATAGACTTTTGAGTGATATATAAGTTCAAGTCTTCACATACCTTTTTGTCGAAAAGCTCCACCGGTTCCTTGAGTAGTTCTTCTTCTTGTATGATGAATCGCCATGAAGTCCTTGAGCTCAACTACACTTTTGATCCTAGTCCGAGACTTAGCTATATTAGACTAGAAATCAAGACTTATAATTTTGATCACTAACATTGACAAACATGCTTGAGATAGTAACACATGCGAGTTCGATCGAGCAATGCTCTAACACTTGTCTTATTATTCCGATTGTTTTTGGCGTATCGAACATAGTCACACTCATCTCTATAACAATATACATAGTACCATCAACAGACCAAGGTGCTCAAGTACAAAATTCAAAATAAAGTTGGTCGTTTCCTCACTCTAAATACCATTTCCCTCATCATCCCTACCACTTCCATCACCCATACCCTATACCTCTCAACAAAAATTCTCATAGCCTCCTCATCTAGTTCTAAACCAAATGAATCTGTTGATAACCTAGTTGAGCAGATGAATTCTACTCTAAATATCTCTGAAGATTTATTTCCAAAACTCTTCATAAACTCTGAAAATATTTTACCAAAAAAGCAAGAAATCTGGAAATGGGTCTTCATTGGAAGACTTTGCAGCAGAATCTCTCATGAAACCAGAACCATCTCTTGATTCATCAACTCCACCTGGAAACTTAGAAGGGATGCAGAGGTGGCTCTTTGGAAGAAGATAAGAAACTATTATTCCCAGACTTGGTAGTATTGAAGACTATAAAGTTCTCAGACAAGGAGGGAGTAGAGGTATCTTCAACAAACTTATTTTTTTAACTGAAGTTCCTCCTCCAGGACCTGATTTTATTGATGAAGCCAACTTTATTCTATCAAGATTTGAGTATTAGTGAAAAGGGTACCTAGACACATCATACCTAATATCAGAAACATTCTCAAACCTTCTAGTATATACCAAGATGCAAAAAGAGCCTATGGTATAGACAAAGATGAGAAGAATCTTGAGGTACTCTTAACCATTAACATTACCAGAGCCTTAAAATTTGGTATAGATGCTTATGAGACACCAACTATCTCACATTAGTTGGAGTTTGCTTATGTATTGTATGGCATTGCTTTCTGCATAGTATGCAGAATCCTTGATCATCCTGGTCCTCTCTGTGAGGAAAAAGAGGAAACTTCTCCACATATTAGCAACAAAGCTAACTCCTTCAACACCAACAATTTTAATACCCACCCAAAACCCCAATACCTATAATCAAGAAAAGATCATACTCAGACAAAGATGTTGCTGAAGAATTTGCTACTAAGATGGGACTAGCACAAAGGAAAATTGTCATCAAAACAGCTCTGAAGAACTTGATGGCCCTGAAGATTTCCTCATCTTCAAAGAAGGACTCCAAGACCCCATTACTGAGAGGATCCCATCTCATAATCCTGAAGCTCTTACTTGTCAAAAAAAGCACAGAAAGATCCTAGAGAAAGCTGAAGATAAAAACCAAAAGAAAAAGGGTACCAACATCAAAGTATCTTCTAGGATGCAAACTCTACCTGCAAACCAAAGGAATGAGAGTACCATCAACCCTGACAATATTTTTCCTAAGAACACTCTCAACATACCCAACCCCTATACTTCTATTCCTTCCTTAACTGATATCCAAGAGCAGATTAATGAAGATTTCAATTTTCAGAAGAAATTGCTATGGGAAAGGAGGAAGAAGGAGTCCAAACTTAAATTTGCTTCATATAGAGTTATCCCCAACCTATAGATATAAAGAGGAAAAACCAAATGTTGTCAAGCTCCACAGATCATAACCTGAATACCTGGGACCAATTACCTCCATCCAAGAAGAGCAGTATTCGACCAGAACAAGGAAATGGCATCTGACAAACTTGACTAGTAAACTTGTGGGAGTCCATCCTTTTCATATTATTGAGTTACATGCTATTACTCTAGTTCTTCTTTAAACTTAACTATACTGCCCTTTTTATTACTCTTTTATATAAGGATATGAACCTCTGGCATACTATGAACATAATTCATCTATACACCTGCATAAATTTCAATATTTGCATAAACTACATTATAAGCTTTATCCTCCTTTTTGTTTATCCTAGAGTTTCTTATTTCTTGCAATTCTTTAATATCATGACATGGAACTGTCAAGGTCTAGGGAAACACAATACTAGTAGACACCTGAATAACATGCTAAATAAGCATAATCATGACATTTCTTCTTATTGAGGACAAAACAACAGTCTAAAAATAAAGAAGACTACCCTTACCAATATATGAGTCACTAACTTTTGGTTTGTAGAACCAACAGGAAAGCTAACACTGCTGGTGGTCTGGTTCTAGCTTGGAAAACTAGCTTTAACATTACTATTCGGGATTTTTCCAACAATTACAAAATTATATCCAAACTTATATCCAAATTATATCCAAACTACCTACAAAATTATATCTTTTATGCAATACTACCTACAAAATTTATCCAAACTTCTCACACAAAGACTAAACCTCTCTTACCTAAACTCATCTCCCTCTTTCAATCTGCCTTCATTCATGGCAGACAAATTTCTGATAACATTGCCATTGCTCATGAGCTCATCCATCATATGAATACCATACATGGGAAAAAAATGAGCTAAAGGCATTATGTGTATCAAAATTAACATGGCAAAGGATTTTGACAGAGTCAGCTGGGAATTCCTTATGAAAATTATGGCCCAAATGGGTTTCAGTACCCAGTGGTGTAACCTGATTATGCAATGTATCTCTACTACTAATCTTGATGTTCTTGTGAATGGTTCTGCTGGTAAATTCTTCAAGACCACTAGAGGACTCGGACAGGGTGATCCTTTCTCCCCTTACCTATTCCTTTTCTGCATGTAGGCTCTTTCCAGATATCTTATACATGTTGAAGCTCAAAACATGATTCATGGTGTCAAATTAAGTGTCGATGCTTCTGCTATCAGTCACCTTATCTTTGTTGATGACTATATGATCTTCTGTAAAGCTAATATGGAGGAATGCATAAATCTTATCAAGGTTTTTCAGGACTTTAGTCAATCTTTAGGGCAAATGATAAACTTTACTAAGTCTGGCATCTTTTTCAGTAAAAACACCTCTGCTGACGTTGCTGATAGCATAAGCCAACTCATGAAAGTTCAGAAGATTGATATCAAGGATAAATATCTGGTGTTCCTTTTTCTTCACCAACAAAAGAAAAATGCAAGCCTTCAAACCCTGCAATCCCAAAGACAGCTCAGAGAATTTGGGTCTTGCTGATTAACCCGAACTCCACGGCAGATCAGAAGAAGCGAAAATTTTTCCGGACGGTACAATGGGTATCAGAGCATACGTTTCAATTTCCATTGTTTTTGTTTTCGTTTCTTTCTTCTTCTTTCTTCGTTCTGCATAATAATTTTCCGCGATTTTACTCTGTTTTATTTGGAAATTTTGGTATTGAAACATTTGATTTCATTACAGGTTTTTGAAAAGTGTAAATAATCTCCTAATTTTCTGAAATTTTAGAAAAAACAACCAGATACCTTGATATGTATATGATTGGGTTGTTAGTAATGAGCAGTTACTAACAAGGTTAACCTTTTTTTAAAGTTTGTTTTGTTGATTCCGATTAGTGCAAGTTCAGCGCTTTTTGCTTCAGCTAAGAAGAAGAAGTGTCTCAATAAGAGAATTGAGATTCTAGAAGATAAAAGACGATAAAATTTGTGGAAGTAATTTGGCAACATCACAACTTCGAAGAGACAACTTGGAAGCTAGAATCCGAGATCCGCGAGAATTTTCTGGAGTTACTAGGAGGTAACATTCGTGAGTCTCTTTCGTTGTTTTGAATTTCGGGACGAAATTGTTTTTAAGTGGGTAATAATGTAAAACCCTCGTTCTTTTTCATAAAATATTAGGGTGCGAACCCAATCCATTTGGATTGGAAGACTAGGATTAGCGCAATGTGGAGCGTGAAACCTAGTTGTTTTTTTCCTGAGAAACTATATTTCTCTTTGTGTGATCCTGCCCGTAGCGTGTACGAACGCTAATAGAGTTGTTTATACTCGAATTGCCGCAAAACGGCACCTGTATTGGTTGTGTGTCGATTTTAAGAGAAAAGAAGGGCATTTTAGGCATAATACTTTCTTTGATAAATATTTCTCATGAATTTCAATACAAATCCATCTCTTTCCTTTTAGTTCTAAATCCTCTTTCTTCTTACATAAGAGAAAGGAAATTTTATAACAAAACTTGACTTTGAAGTTTATACTACATCTTTGGTGGTTTGATTTGGATTTGGATAGCTTTGGGAGATTCAATTACACAAAAGGTTGGGGAAAAACTCTTCTTTGAAACTGTTTTGAATTGATACTCGTGATTTTAATTATATGGTTTCATATTTAATGAAATTCAAGGTTGTTCATGCTCGTATGATACATTATGTGTTGAATTTGTACTATTTTCAACAAATTCATACTTGTTCTTCTTGAGTCTGATTTTAGGGTTCATGAAAAGTTTAGGTTTTCTTAGAATTTGATATTTAAACTATATTACTTCTAAAAATTAGTCATGCGTACTCTCATTTTGTTTCAATTGATCTCTAATTTCTCTTGAAACTCAATTTAAAAGCAATTCAGGGATTTCTGAAACAGTTTTATGTCCTGTTTTTGGGATAAATTATCAACCAGTTTGATTGACTCTTATTTTTAGTTATATTTTTTGTTAAAAGAGGGCCTTCTCTTTTTTAAAACTAGAAAAGAATCAATGGATTCCGATAAATAATGAAGTCTGGGTGAATTTTTGATTGTGAACTACCAAAACTGTAGGTTTCTGTTAACAGTTTTTATGTCTGACATTTTCAGAGAAATTTAACCTTGTTCCTGAATTTATTTTTTTTGTTCATATTTTTTATATGATAGCTTATCCTTTCTTATTTAAAATGAGATAAGAATCACCCATTTTTCATTGTGTAATGAGTCCTTGATAAGTGCATAACTCATATGATTTTAGTGTCCATTCCATACTTGTTTTAGCTATTATTCTTGCATATTTTCGTATTATTACTCTTGTTTTCTCTTGTTTGCCTCTATTAGGTGAATCATCCAAAAAGGAGCTATAAAGTTCTGAAAATAGATAGGAAGAGAAGTATTCCAAGTATCCAAGTGCCAAAGTCCAAGAGAAGTGGAAGAAAAGCAACGAAAAGAAGCAAAACACACATAATCAAGAGAAGGGCCAAAGACCGATATTAACTCATTCAAATTAAGGATTTCTCATCACCATCTTTAATATAATTGAAAGATAAAAAGAATGCAAAAATAATGAGGTCATTCCGAGTTCGGATTAAGAAGTTGTGGCCAAAACAGTTTTATTGAAAACCGAAGATAGTGCAGTCCGCGAACTGGGTTCGCGAACGGGGTTCGCAGACTTATTTCCGAAAATTTCTGCTGCATTTTGAAGTTTTCGGATTAGGTTCGCGCACTTAGCAAGGGGGAAACGTGTATTTACTCCTTGGAAGGCCTAAGGGCACGTTTGGGAGCGTTAATTCGTTATTTTGGGTCGGGTTCTTGAACCGAACCCAATACGTGAACGCCAAGCAATGTAAAACCTATAAAAAGGTATTAGGTTATGTGAAATCATATCATATCATTAGATCACGAAATTGTTAGGGTTTGGAGGGAAGAAACATCACACAGAGCGATTATCAATCGTAACGTTATCTCTTACTTTTCTCATATGTATATCATGGTTGTTTCTGCATCCATGAGTAGCTAAACACCTATTGATTGAGGATGAATTCTAAGTTGTAAACAAGATTTGAGTTATTATATTAATCGACTTTGAAGTTCTTCATATGATTATCGTTTGTTTATACTATTTGAATATTTATGATTGATTGGTAGATTGTTTAGGTGGCCAACTAAATTGATTTGTTGATTCAATCTATTGCTAGTATTGAGTTAGGAGATAAGTAATCGTCGAATAACTTGTATGCAAGTAGAGAACACAAAACCTTGGAGAGGGATTCTGTGGAGCGATTGTGTGTATGAACAACACTAAAAAGTGGACCTTGAACTAAGAGTCTAACTAGTAGGATCAACCTATAAATTCACAAAAGATAAAGCATTCGATTGGATTACACCTTGAGTGATCTACTACTTGGTGGTTCGTTGAATAGAATCTGGTAGGCCAGAACTTCCGTATCCAGTGATATAAGGGATTTAGAGCATCCACAGTGGGCGAGTATAACCAAAAATTTGGGATGAGATCGTGACGCAGTGGGACGGAGTAAAGATCAAATCCCAGCCAAAGATCAAATTCCAGACCATATTTGGTCGCGACCAAATACCAAATCCTAATATAGTCGGGCGTAAATTTAAAGTACGCTTGTTGCTGGGCGTAAATTTAAAGTACGCGCGTTAACGGGCGGAGATTTAAATTACGCCCGATGAAAATTCAAATTAAAAAAAAAAAAAAAATGAGGCGTAAACTTAAAGTACGCCTGTTGACAGGCGTAAATTTAAAGTACGCCTGGTGATTGATTGGGCGGACATTTGAGATACGCCCGATGAAATTTTTTTGGGGCGGAGATTTAAATTACGCGCGACCAAATTTTAATCGGGACAATTACGTGACAACACGGACTAAACCCAAAATTTAATCTTTTTTTTGATCTTTGATCTTTGGTTTTGATCGCGCCACTGCAGTTGCTCTTAGGGGATAGCACTGATCTAATTTGTTATTCTACGGTTGGTGATAATCCATGATTAACGACGAGTAGGAAATTATAATAACTCATTGACGGTTTATATACGAAGAAGGATTCCTCGATCATATCTCTCTCTATTGATTACAATACAATTTTATTTGTTTTGATTATTTATTTTGTTCACAATCTAAAACAACCCCCCCCCCCCTTGCGATACTTCGACAACTAAAACTCACTGCTCTTTGTGGGAACGATCCTTACTTCCATTATATTACCAGTTAATTGTGTGGAAATAAGATTATTAATTTGATTGCACTTACGACACGCATCAAATTTTGGCGCCGCTGCCGGGGAGCAGTCGTTAGCTTTAGTTGTTATTTATTTTTATTTTGTTATTTATTTTTAGTTTTTAATTTTTGTTTTCTAGATTTTTGTTTCAGGTACTATATCTTTGGTGAATGCTTAAAGAGGGCAGACCGAGTCCAATACGTCTTTGATCCGGCACTCAACTAAAAGACTTCATTCGAGCGGTTAATACTACGCTTCCTTCTTCTTTATCAAGTGAGTTCGCAGATTCGGACATAGACGAAGAAGCAATGGGTGATCGTACACTCAAGGACCTAGCTTCTCATAAGCTCGACACGCAACAATGGTGTATCCAAACTAACTCAACCTTCGAGATCAAGTCGGGTTGATTAGAGAGTTACCAAAGTTTCATGGCATGTGAATGAGGATCCAAACAAACATCTTATGGACTTTATACCATAGTCATGGCCATGCTTCCACCGGAGACTAATGAGAATGGAGCAATGTTGAAAGCTTTTCCATTCTCTTTGGCAGACAATGCTAAGGAATGGCTATATTATTTGCCTTCCGGAAGTGTCACAACATGGAATGGGTTGAAGAAACTTTTCCTCGAGAGATATTTTTCCGCATCAAAGGCTACTCAACTTCGCAAGGAAATTTGTGGGATAAAGCAAAATGTGGGAGAGTCATTGTATGAATGTTGGGACCAATACAAGAGATTGGTGGCAAGCTGTCCACACCATCAATTCGGTGATGTTATGATACTCCAATACTTCTACGAAGGTCTTCAACCAAGTGATAGATCTCTTCTTGACGCCGCGGGTGGTGGTGCACTAGTGAACAAGACGGTGGCTCAAGCTACCGAGTTGATTGAAAGTATGGAAACAAACTCGCAACAATTCTACACAAGAGATGAACCAATAGTTAGGCGAGTGCATGAAGTTAGTGATTCATCATCATACCTTGAGAAAAGGATGGGGATCATGGAAAGGGAAATTCAACGGATAGCTTCTGCAGTTATTCCCACATATGAAGATAATACTGAGGTAAATGCTATATTTCCCAATCAAAGGCCAAGGTATGATCCATACTCAAATACTTATAATCCTGGTTGGAAAGATCATCCTAATTTTAGTTACGCTAACAAACAAGCTGCAGCCCCTAACCCATATGCAAGACAAGGTGGTTTTCAACAACATTTACAGCAACCGCAACAACATAAAGAGCGGGATTCCTCTATTGATGATAAATTGAGTGCTATGATGCAAGGTATTACCTCTTTGTTCCAAAAAAGTCAGCAGAATACTGATCAGTTCATACAGAAAGTCGATCAAAATCAGTTGAAAACTGATAACGCTATTAGAGATTTGCAAAATCAAATGGGGAAAATGGCGACAGATATGAATCAAATGAAAGCGCAAGATTCAACAAAGTTTCCATCACAACCTTTTTTGAACCCAAGAGAGCACGTTAATGCAGTAACTCTAAGAAGTGGGAGACAAACTGAAGAGCCACATCAACAAAAAGAGGTTAGTAACGACATTGAAAAGAATGTAGAGGAGGAAACCGTCCCAATGGAAAATCCAACCTCAGACGGCCAACCTAAGGACACGGTTCCCAATTTTACCATACCACCTCCTTTCCCTAGTCGTTTTGCCAAATCCAAGAAAGAAGCTCAAGACAAGGAGATCATGGATATTTTCAGCAAGATACACATCAACATTCCATTTATTGAGGCCATCAAAACCGTACCTAGGTATGCCAAGGTTTTGAAGGATTTTTGTACAAGGAAGGATAGGTTGATTGTTAATGAGATCACTCAAGTGGGCGAAAGTGCTACAACTATGTTACTTAAGAAGATGCCTACAAAGTTTGAAGATCCTGGTGGTTTTACGGTTCCCGTTACCATTGGTAAGAGACGATTTGAGCGTGCTTTGCTTGATTTGGGAGCATCCATAAGTGTTATGTTAGCCGATGTTTATGATTCTTTGAATCTCGGACCTTTAAAAGAGGCAAAGATCAATATTCAATTAGCTAACAAGTCCAATATATATCCTAAGGGAGTCGTGGAGGACGTGTTAGTTCAAGTGAATCAGTTAATCTTTCCGGTTGATTTCTACATTGTGGATATGCACAATGGAGATAATTGTTCATCTACTTCGTTACTTCTTGGGAGACCGTTTATGAAAACTGCAAAGACGAAGATTGATGTTGATAGTGGTGCACTCACTATGGAATTTGATAAGGAGATCATACGGTTCAATATCTTTGAAACCATGTGCTACCCTAGTGATGTTCACTTAGCTTTTTCCATTGATGTTATTGGTTCGTTAGCGCAACAAATGTTTGAATTGAATGCGAGATGAACTTGGATTGTGATACGAATAAATTGATTTGGACGTTCATGGACAACCGAACATGGACACTGAGATATCCAAATATCTAGTGGAGATGTGTGGTGCCTTAACAGCACTACCAAAAGCAAAAACGGGTAATATTTCTTATATTTCGTTACCCATAACTAATGAGGTTCCTTTACCTTCTATTGTGCAGGCACCGAAACTTGAATTGAAGACGCTTCCAGACCACCTAAATTACGCATCCTTGGGGTGATAAAGAAGAACTTCCAGTGATTATTGCAAAGAACCTCACACCAATACAAGAAGAACGCCTCCTTAGGATTCTGAAAGAGCACAAAACGGCTATTGGTTGGACAATTGCTGATATTAAAGGCATTAGTCCATCCATGTGCATGCATAGAATCCTAATGGAAGATGATTTTAAGCCAGTACGTGATGCTCAACGTAGGCTTAATCCCCCAATGATGGAGGTCGTGAAGAAAGAGATCCTCAAATTACTAAGTGTGGGGGTGATTTACCCAATTTCTGACAGCAAATGGGTTAGCCCGGTTCAAGTGGTGCCTAAGAAATCAGGTGTCACTGTTGTTAGAAATCAAGATGATGAACTTGTTCCTACAAGAGTTCAAACAGGATGGAGAGTATGCATAGACTACAAAAGCTTAATACAACCCGAAAGGATCACTTTCCTCCTTTCATTGATCAGATGTTAGAGAGGTTAGCGGACACTCACATTATTGCTTTTTAGACGGTTATTCGGGCTACAATCAGATTGTTATTGCGCGGAGATCAGGAGAAGACTACTTTTACTTGTCCTTTTGGTACGTTTGCCTATAGACGAATGTCGTTTGGTCTTTGCAATGCACCTGCAACTTTTCAGAGGTGTATGGTTAGTATATTTTCTGACTATGTGGAGCGCATATTGAGGTATTTATGGATGATTTTAGTGTTTATGGTGATTCATTTGATTTTTGTTTACAAAATCTTGAACTTGTGCTTAAAAGATGCATAACACTAATCTTGTTCTTAATTGGGAGAAATGTCACTTTATGGTAAACCATGGCATAGTGCTCGGTCACATTGTGTCCTCTCGAGGGCTTGAAGTTGACAAAGCAAAGATAGACTTAATAAGAAACTTACAATATCCCACTTCGGTGAGGGAAATTCGTTCTTTTCTTGGTCATGCAGGTTTTTACAGGCGGTTTATCAAGGATTTCTCCAAAATCTCAATGCGATGTGCAGATTATTGCAAAAAAGGTTATTTTTGACTTCAACAAGGAGTGCAAGGATGCCTTTGATAAATTGAAAGAATTGTTGACAACTGCACCAATTATCAAGTCACCAGATTGGAGTTTACCATTTGAATTAATGTGTGATGCAAGTGACTATGCAGTTGGAGCCGTTTTGGGTCAAAGAGTAGACAAGCTGTCTCATGTGATTTATTATGCATCTAGGACCCTAAACGATGCACAAATCAACTATTCTACCACCGAGAAAGAATTTTTGGCTATAGTGTTTGCACTAGAAAAATTTAGATCCTATTTGGTGGGTTCAAAAGTGGTTGTATATTCTGATCATGCAGCACTTAGGTACCTACTAAAGAAGAAAGAAGCTAAGCCAAGACTTATACGGTGGATACTACTGTTGCAAGAATTTGATTATGAAATCAAGGATAAAAGAGGTGTTGAAAATACTGTTGCTGATCACCTTAGCAGACTTGTTGTTTCCGAAGAAGAACTTCCTTTACAAGATCGTTTTCCAGACGAACAACTTTTCTCAATTGAAGATTCAACACCTTGGTACGCGGATATAGTGAACTACTTGGTTACAAGACAAGTACCTAGTACAATGTCTAATTTTCAAAAGCTTAAGCTTAAGAAAATAGCCAAGCAGTATGTGTGGGATGAGCCCTACTTGTGGAAATACGGTTCTGATCAAATCATCCGCAGGTGCGTACCTAATTCTGAATTTCAATCTATTCTTACTTTTTGTCATACTTATGCATGTGGTGGTCACTTTGGTTCTAAACGTACCGCTTTCAAAGTACTTGAAAGTGGATTTTATTGGCCTACCTATTTGAGGATGCATATATTTTTGCAAATCTTGTGATAGATGTCAAAGAACGGGCAATCTAGGTGCTCGAAATCAAATGCCACTCACACCAATTCTTGCTGTTGAAGTATTTGATGTGTGGGGAATTGATTTTATGGGTCCTTTTGTCAATTCTAATGGAAAATTTATATACTTCTTGCTGTGGATTATGTTTCGAAATGGGTGGAAGCTAAAGCCACCCCTACTAATGATTCTCAAGTTGTTTGTGAGTTTGTGAAGGAATATATTTTCTCTAGACATGGTACACCAAGAGTGGTTATCAGTGACGGAGGTTCGCATTTTCAGAAATCCTTCCATGCTCTACTCAAGAAGTACAACATAACACAAGGTTGGTACGCCATACCACCCACAACTAGTGGGCAAGCCGAAATCTCAAACCGTGAGATTAAATCCATTCTTGAGAAAACCGTAAACACTACACGGAAAGATTGGAGTTATAGGCTTAATGATGCATTATGGGCATATAGAACGGCGTACAAAACACCGATTGGTATGTCTCCATATCGGTTGGTTTATGGAAAAGCTTGTCATCTTCCGGTTGAACTTGAACATAAGGCATATTGGGCGATAAAGATGTGCAACATGGATTATGACAATGCGGGGAAAAAGGAAGTTACAACTAATGAGCTAGAGGAGATACGTAATGATGCTTACGAGAGTTCTCGTATTTACAAAGAAAAGACGAAACTTTTCCATGACAAGATGATTTCTCGAAAGAATTTTGTGTGGGGCAAAAAGTCCTTTTATTTTATTCTCGTCTTAAACTATTTCCTGGTAAGCTAAGGTCCAGGTGGATTGGACCATATGTTGTTACTAATGTTTATTCTCATGGCACAGTTGAAATTTCTAGTCTTAGAGATGGAACAAATTTAAAGGTGAACGGCCATAGATTGAAGCCATATTATGAAAGCATTGCTTATATGGATATGGATGTGCAACAATTTCATGATTATCTCCCTCTGGAGGAGTAATTAAAAGAATGACCAAGTCGGGATGAGGACATTAAACTAAGCGCTAAATGGGAGGCAACCCATCGGTTTTGTATCTCTATCCCTTTTGTTTTTAATTTTCTTAGTTTTTCATATTATATCTTGCATTCTCATCTTATATTTTACAAGTCCTATATCTATAATGAAAGTTTTGACGAATTCTCGTCAGAAAATTCTGACTGCGCAGTTGTCACGAAAATAGCTCTCGAGACTTCATACGAAGTCCGATTTGAGTGGTTGACCCAAACTTTTAAAGAGGACAGACTCTCCTTTCTTTTAAAAAAAGAAAATATGAATTCGGAGTCTGTTAAGTTGGACCGATTGGCCTGGACATTTGAGTTTCGGTATTTTTCCAGAACTTTTTTAGATTGCATGTCAGTCAGTCTGGAGGCCATAAAAGTCAGAAAGTTTATTAAAACACTGTGACCTTTTGACACGTTATAGAAAAGACGTAGGCGAACAACTTTCGTTTAGGATGTTTTTCCTAGTTCCCTACCCATTTGTACAGTTTTGAGTTTTTCAGGGCTGTTATGTCAGAAATCAGAATTTTCGGTTTTGAACATTGAGGACAATGTTGAGTTTAAGTGTGGGGGGAGTTAGCATTTTTTGCATGTAAAAATAAAATAATACTCTTTGATTTCTTGCATTCTTGAGACTTCATCTTTTGGAGTTAATTATGAGCTATTTAGGATGACACTCTAAACCTTTTAGGTTGAAACAGTTCTTACGGCTATAGATTAAGTTCCATTTATTTCAATCCTTAATATATATACGTTCATAATTGAATGCGAAACTAAGCTATGGTATTTTGAAAGATTCATCCGCAATTAATCATTACTGAATCACTTTCTTTTTATTTTTGCAGTTTATGTTTCTCTAAAGTGATTTGGTGGGATCCTGATACTCCGTGGATGTTGTAGCAAGGTAATCATTGGTTGAGTATATAAAAGTCCCATAAGACAATTGTCTTACACTCTTAAAGAGTAAAGAGTGAGCCGAAAAAAAAAAAAAAAGAAAAAAAAAATATAAGGCTCCTCTTCATTTATCGACACTAATAAATGATAGGTCCGGAATCGCGGATAATCATAGTCGATGAAAACAAAAACCATATCATCATTATATAGCAAGTCAAAAGACTATTGATGAGGTTCTTGACACTTGGATAGCGTATGTGTGAAACGTTGTCCCTGTCTCCGTCGCCTAAGCAAGCGTGGAGTGCAGGATCCAAGGCAACTATCACATACTTGCTGAAAAGGAACATGCGCTTAGAATATCTAATCATGAGGTCGAGTTAAATGGGTGCTTCTCTCAACTAGTGCGCTATAAATATATATCCTTTGACGACATTCATACAAGTATTGTGGGTAACATCTTTCACTTAAGTCAACATTTGCACACTTCACTTTTCTATTTCCATTCTCTTATCATCCATGTGATTTCAGTATGCGAGTGTTGTGAAAACGTTGCAACAAGTACGATGACTATCTTAGTAGAGTTTTGCAATCAGGTTGAATGTCACACGCAAGTAATTGCTTATGTGTGATGATTGGAATGTATGTGGGATGTTTGTAGCTAAAGAACATATGCAAGCTAATTATTTGGCTTTTTCTTTGTGTCTATCCTTAGTGGTTCTTCCAAGGCGAGAAATTGGAGTAGGTTTTGTGGGTATACCTCTTGTAAGCCCTCACGAGACTATAACTCGTCCACTAGGGACACCTAGGGGTTTAAAGGCCTGTTATTCATGCTAAGAGTACCGTATCCTCACGACATGGAGTTGTTGTATTTAGGATTAGTTTTATTTAGTTTGCTCGAGGACTAGCAAAAGCTAAGTGTGGGGGAATTTGATAAGTGCATAATTCATATGATTTTAGTGTCCATTCCATACTTGTTTTAGCTATTATTCTTGCATATTTTCGTATTATTACTCTTGTTTTCTCTTGTTTGCCTCTATTAGGTGAATCATCCAAAAGGAGTATAAAGTGCTGAAAAGATAGAAGAGAAGTATTCCAAGTATCCAAGTGCCAAGTCCAAGAGAAGTGGAAGAAAAGCAACGAAAAGGAGCAAAACACAATAATCAAGAGAAGGCCAAAGACCGATCTTAACTCATTCAAATTAAGGATTTCTCATCCCATTGAGAATTTAAAGATAAAAAATAATGAGGTCATTCCGAGTTCGGATGAAGAAGTTGTGGCCAAAACAGTTTTATTGAAACCGAAGATAGTGCAGTCCGCGAACTGGGTTTGGACGGGGTTCGCAGACTTATTTCCGAAAATTTCTGCTGGATTTTGAAGTTTGCGGACTAGGTTCGCGCACTTAGCAAAGGGGAAACGTGTATTACTCCTTGGAAGGCCTAAGGGCACGTTTGGGAACGTTAATTCGTTATTTTGGGTGGGTTCTTGAACCGAACCCAATACGTGAACGCCAAGCAATGTAAAACCTATAAAAAGGTATTAAGTTATGTGAAATCAATCATATCATTAGGTCACGAAATTGTTAGGGTTTGGAGAGAAGAAACACCACACGGAGCGATTATCAATCGTAACGTTATCTCTTACTTTTCTCATATGTATATCATGGATGTTTCTACATCCATGAGTAGCTAAACACCTATTGATTGAGGATGAATTCTAAGTTGTAAACAAGATTTGAGTTATTATATTAATCTACTTTGAAGTTCTTCAATTGATTATCGTTTGTTAATACTATTTGAATATTTATGATTGATTGATAGATTGTTTAGGTGGCCAACTAAATTGATTTGTTGATTCAATATATTGCTAGTATTATTAGGAGATAAGTAATCGTCGAATAACTTGTACACAAGTAGAGAACACAAAACCTTGCAGAGGGATTCTGTGGAGCGATTGTGTGTATAACAACACTAAAAAGTGGACCTTGATCTAAGAGTCTAACTAGTAGGATCAACCTATCAATTCACAAAAGATGAAGCATTCAATTGGATATGGTAGGCGAGAACTTCCGTATCCAGTGATATAAGGGATTTAGGGATAGCACTGATCTAGCTGTTATTCTACGGTTGGTGATAATCTATGATTAACAAAGAGTGGGAAATTATAATAACTCATTGACGGTTTATATACGAAGAAGGATTCCTCGATCATATCTCTCTCTATTGATTACAATACAACTTTATTTGCTTTGACTATTTATTTTGTTCACAATCTAAAACAACCCCCCCCCCCCCCCCCCCCCCCCCCCCCCTTGTGACACTTAGACAATTAAAACTCACTGCTCTTCGTGGGAACGATCCTTACTTCCATTATATTACCAGTTAATTGTGTGGAAATAAGATTATTAATCTGATTGCACTTAAGACACGCATCAGTCATGCACAAATTATTGAAGACAATCTATCCAAACTGAAAACTTTTGAACTTGGTGCTACTGTCCTGTTTTATTGAGGTTTTTAAACACAGCCATGTTCCTCATTACTTTTGATTATCAATTTTATATCAAAGTGGGGTTTCTTAGCTTTCAACGGTACCAGATTCACTGAATTTAGTTTTCTAATGAATTTTCCACGAATTTTTGAATATGGATTTCCGAACCTGCAATTTCTGTAGAACGTGAATTCTGTCCAGTTTTGTTGAACTATTTTGGCAAAGTTAAATCTCTTACTAAATTTTCGTATCATTTTTATATGAAGGATTATGTTATATTCTTCAAAATTAGCCAAGAAACACTCATTTTTGTTGTCTAAAGAAGTCTACACAATTCTTTGAAAACTGGCTCTGTAATCCGAAATCTCTGAAAACTTGTATTGTTGTTTTATACTTACGTCTTTAGTTCTTTGAGCTATTGAATGTATTCTTTTGTTGGTATTACATGAATACAAGCCTTTTATATTTTCTAAAATGATAAGATTGACTGAGTTTGACTTGCATCAAAGCCCATGAAAATTTATGAGTTTAAATGGTTTAAAACGAATTTGGTTTAAAATGGATGTTATCGCACAAATTGATTGATTTGATGAATTTGTCGATTCTGAATTTTTCTGAGCATTATGATTTAATACTTACTAGTATTTATGATCTTGATTTATGCGGAAAAGCTAAGGTAAGTTGATTTCATGGTTTATGAATCAATATTTGTTGATGGTTTGTTCGATACTCGTATTTAACGATGTTTGTGAACTATTTATGAACTGCGTTGAGCATCCTCTTGGTTACGAACCCTACTGCTGAGTTTGTCGGGCCCATAAGGGGCAATCCATATTAATGGTGACCTGCGGAAGCTCGTCCGGGATGATAGGGTAGTTTTCTGATAAACCTCGATAGATGGTTATTCGTACCCTCACAGTAGATTATTGCGAACTCACTGGTTTTAGATGATTTCGATTGTGTATTGGATTTGTAAGGCCTTCGATACTTCGGTTTTGGATGTGCTCAATAAATTAACGCATTATTTATGCTTAAATCGATTCGAGATATTATCGTTATCTATATTTGTGCATTCTTTGTACTCATGTTATCGTATCGTTATCTCTTTACTGGGCTGTGGCTCACCCTTTTGTTTTGTTTTGTTTTCCATAGAGTTTGAGGTCGGCTTGAGGTAGTAAGCTTGCTTAAGCTTGGTGCATTGAGCTTTGGGGTCAAAGTGAGTACATCACTTTGTGTTCATATATATTCATATGTATCTGGGTTGGCTTATGAAAAAGGATATTGTATTTCCTATTTTTTTAGTTTGTGAAAACTGATACTATCATTTCTTATTGAATTTGTTGTTTTTAAAAAGAGTATTCTAATTAATAAGTGTGTCTCATGTTTAAATGATTTTATGTAGATATTTTGTATTCCACACTTTTTCGATAACTGTTTTGGTAATGTGAATAAAACTTTCATGTACTTTTTGTTAAACCGTAACTTTACTCTTTTTTACAAACAGTTTACAACCTGTGTATCCCAAATGACAGCTCAGAGAATTTGGGATTTTCCGATTGACCGAACTCCACGACCGATCGGAAGTGAAAAATTATCCGAGGCGTCACACAAATCTTCTATTTTCATGACCTTGATGAGGAGCACTACCACCATTACCACTGCCCTCCTCATAAACATTATTTTGAAACATTCTTCGACATGCAAATCCTCCATTTTCATGGACATGGAACATCACATATTAGTTTTACCAAATCTATTGAACCATGTTATCTACAAACTTAAAATGGATGATTATCAAAACAAAATTTACCTGATTCAAAGTCGGCATGCTATCTCTTGGAGACACTATAACTGCTCCACTTCCTTGAGGGATCCGATCATACATTTGTCCAATCTTCACCCTGCGATTATATCGAAGATTCTCCCAGTGCCAGTTGAAGTTTCGAGTGTAGTTAATGGCTTCTCGTCCATTAGGAAAATCAATACCATATGGAAAGCTAGAGATGGGCAATTCAGAGTATGCTCCTCCAAGATTTCTGGGGTCTCCTCAACAAACCCACCTTCACTATAATACACACGAGGCATGTTGTCTGGATTAAAGATCTCAATACTCAATTTGGTATTTTGGTTCTTCTCGGAGATGGAAAACAATGATAAATGAAGAGTTTTCTCTTCAAAAGGATTTTTATATCTCAAGGAAGAGTAAAAGTCCAACTATACTTACAACGAGAGTTATTACCCCCCACCTTCTCTCACTGCTCTATTAGGCACTTCAGTCAGATGGTGCATCCCTTGGTCACGCCTCTAGGATGCACTGAACATAATTATGCTTATTACGTGATTCTGAAAAGATGCTCCGAATGGATTGCAACACTTGGCATACCTATGATACATGAAACCACATTCTCAATTGGATACTCCGACCACGAAGACCCATAAGTTTCTCGAAATTATATCAAAAATTGGCAATTCACCCTTAGTTCCAAGCCCAACAAGCTTCATGCCCAAGGATCCATTAATGGGCCGTCAAAACCATGCCTCACTTTATATCTGATATATTATACTCTCCTTTGGGTTCAATACAACATAATTGATATGTCATTTTCACAACTCAAGGCTAAGGTATGTACTGCTTATCTATCTATTCTATCAGCTTACATTCTGTTAACTCATATATGTAGTCTACACATGCTTCTCTATTGGACAGTGACAAAACTTGCTAGTGACACTCAATCAAACTATACCAGCGATCAAGCTGAGTATACTCTCATATATTGGTCTGACACACTAAGACCAATAAAACAAATCAAGCATATAACCTTAAATATGCATCACGGGCCTCCCAAACAAAATATTATGAACATGTTATTTTCTTTTGTGATTTGGTGCATAGACATGTCTCTCTCACATGTCTTGTTAGTAGTCAACCATCACAAACACATCAAGAACTCATCATCCACACTTGCTCTGGAATCTCTCAGAAGCCACATGGAACTTGTTGAAAAAGCGGGGGTCTAACAACACCACCCAATATTTCGCTTAGCAATTTGTATGGACTAACTCTAAAATACTTTATAGAGAATCAACTAGACAGTCAGACTCAATCTAGGTAAAAGTATCTCAAGGAGTTAATATATCTCTATTGTTTTGATTTACTCAAGCTAATAGAAATCAGCGAGTCCTAATCAAATATAAGGAATAACTCGGATGGTACTAAAGACCAATATCCGAGAATCAATCAATGAAAATCAACAACCAAAGGTTGGATTACTCTAATTGATGATCTAACACACAACCTGTATTATTTCAATTATAAAGATAAAACAATATAATGTGGAAACTGAAATAACACAGTCACCAGAAATTTTGTTAACGAGGAAACCGCAAATGCAGAAAAACCCCGGGACCTAGTCCAGATTGAACACACACTGCATTAAGACGCTACAAACACTAGCCTACTCCAAGCTAACTTCGGACTGGACTGTAGTTGAACCCCAATCAGTCTCCCACTGATCCAACGTACAGTTGTACTCCCTACGCCTCTGATCCCAGCAGGATACTGCGCACTTGATTCCCTTAGATGATCTCACCCACAACTAAGAGTTACTACGACCCAAAGTCGAATACTTGATGACAAACAAATTTGTCTCACACGGACAAGTCTATCGAAGGATTAATCTATCTCCCACAGATAAACCCTAAAAGGTTTTGTTCCGTATTTTGATAGTAATCAAGGTGAACAGGAACCAATTAATAATCCGGTCTTATATTCCCGAAGAACAACCTAGAGTTATCAATCACCTCACAACAATCTTAATCGTATGGTAGCGAAACAAGATGTTGCGGAATCACAAACAATGAGACGAAGATGTTTGCGATTACTTTTGATATCTTGCCTATCAGAGATATCAATCTCAAGCCAATCAATATTATTGTACTCGTATGATAGAAGATGCAAGATCAGATCACACAACTACGATAAAGTAGTATCGGTCTGGCTTCACAATGCCAATGAAGTCTTTAAGTCGTTAACCTGTTTTTAGAAGAAGAAAACCAAAGGTTAAAGGAGAAACGACTCTAGCAAGCAAACTAATATCACACGTAAGGTGTGGGGATTAGTTTTGCATTGATGCTAGATGTCCCCTTATATAGTCTTTCAAATCAGGGTTTGCCATTAAGTTACCTTGGTAACAAAGCAATCAATATCCATCGTTCGATGAAAGCCTGATTTAGGTTCAAGCTATATTTATCAACCGTTAGATCGAAAACTTAGCTTGTTACACACAATTGAAATGCACGCTTCTAGGTTTGTTAACCATACCCAAACGTATGCACTTGTTGGTTCAATAATAGTTAACCAAAAGGTTAGCCATATGAGCATTTCATATCAACCATGTTCTTTTTCACCATAACTAGTTCACATGACTCAAATGAACTAGTTAGAGAGTTGTTCAATTGTAACGAATTCTTATGTAACTACACAAGACACAATTGAAACAAAGATGATTTGATTCAATCGAATAGGTTCATGAACTTTTATAGCCACGGTTTGCAAACTGCATTCCTTAGTATTTTTAAGTTTGAGTTCAGAAATCATCTTCAGATATATAACCTTCTTAAGTTCGCAGACTTAGTTCGCGGACTTAAGTTACCGGGCAGAGTTTACAAACTCCAGCAGAAATTCTCGGGATGAGAACTTCGCCGGTTCGCGGACTGGGTTCGCGGACTTAGCTTCACGCACTAGTTTGTCAACTCCAACAGAAATTCTCGGGTTTGAGAACTTCGGCAGTTCGCGGACTTGGCTCACGACATTCTTCCGGTTCTCTTGATCAACAAAGTTCGCAAACTTTGGTTCAAGGAATATGACTTATACATAAATGTGTTTCCACAACAATGCTTATGTCCACCATTGGTTATGTAATCTAAACTCTCATTCCAATCATTGAAACATTCTTCGTCAAAGCAATTTTCAAAGTGATTGAAACATATCATGACTTTCGTCACTAGGTAAAGATAAACTTGGTCGAAGTGAAAAGCTTACCAACACATATTTCGAGATATAAATAGGCGAGGTATACTCGTCTCGAAATATCAACTGTGTATAATCAAAGTCTATATATATCATACGACTTTTTGTCTCAAGAAGTAGGAGATAAAATAGATAGACTTTTGAGTGATATATAAGTTCAAGTCTTCACATACCTTTTTGTCGAAAAGCTCCACCGGTTCCTTGAGTAGTTCTTCTTCTTGTATGATGAATCGCCATGAAGTCCTTGAGCTCAACTACACTTTTGATCCTAGTCCGAGACTTAGCTATATTAGACTAGAAATCAAGACTTATAATTTTGATCACTAACATTGACAAACATGCTTGAGATAGTAACACATGCGAGTTCGATCGAGCAATGCTCTAACACTTGTCTTATTATTCCGATTGTTTTTGGCGTATCGAACATAGTCACACTCATCTCTATAACAATATACATAGTACCATCAACAGACCAAGGTGCTCAAGTACAAAATTCAAAATAAAGTTGGTCGTTTCCTCACTCTAAATACCATTTCCCTCATCATCCCTACCACTTCCATCACCCATACCCTATACCTCTCAACAAAAATTCTCATAGCCTCCTCATCTAGTTCTAAACCAAATGAATCTGTTGATAACCTAGTTGAGCAGATGAATTCTACTCTAAATATCTCTGAAGATTTATTTCCAAAACTCTTCATAAACTCTGAAAATATTTTACCAAAAAAGCAAGAAATCTGGAAATGGGTCTTCATTGGAAGACTTTGCAGCAGAATCTCTCATGAAACCAGAACCATCTCTTGATTCATCAACTCCACCTGGAAACTTAGAAGGGATGCAGAGGTGGCTCTTTGGAAGAAGATAAGAAACTATTATTCCATCAGACTTGGTAGTATTGAAGACTATAAAGTTCTCAGACAAGGAGGGAGTAGAGGTATCTTCAACAAACTTATTTTTTTAACTGAAGTTCCTCCTCCAGGACCTGATTTTATTGATGAAGCCAACTTTTATTCTATCAAGATTTGAGTATTAGTGAAAAGGGTACCTAGACACATCATACCTAATATCAGAAACATTCTCAAACCTTCTAGTATATACCAAGATGCAAAAAGAGCCTATGGTATAGACAAAGATGAGAAGAATCTTGAGGTACTCTTAACCATTAACATTACCAGAGCCTTAAAATTTGGTATAGATGCTTATGAGACACCAACTATCTCACATTAGTTGGAGTTTGCTTATGTATTGTATGGCATTGCTTTCTGCATAGTATGCAGAATCCTTGATCATCCTGGTCCTCTCTGTGAGGAAAAAGAGGAAACTTCTCCACATATTAGCAACAAAGCTAACTCCTTCAACACCAACAATTTTAATACCCACCCAAAACCCCAATACCTATAATCAAGAAAAGATCATACTCAGACAAAGATGTTGCTGAAGAATTTGCTACTAAGATGGGACTAGCACAAAGGAAAATTGTCATCAAAAACAGCTCTGAAGAACTTGATGGCCCTGAAGATTTCCTCATCTTCAAAGAAGGACTCCAAGACCCCATTACTGAGAGGATCCCATCTCATAATCCTGAAGCTCTTACTTGTCAAAAAAAGCACAGAAAGATCCTAGAGAAAGCTGAAGATAAAAACCAAAAGAAAAAGGGTACCAACATCAAAGTATCTTCTAGGATGCAAACTCTACCTGCAAACCAAAGGAATGAGAGTACCATCAACCCTGACAATATTTTTCCTAAGAACACTCTCAACATACCCAACCCCTATACTTCTATTCCTTCCTTAACTGATATCCAAGAGCAGATTAATGAAGATTTCAATTTTCAGAAGAAATTGCTATGGGAAAGGAGGAAGAAGGAGTCCAAACTTAAATTTGCTTCTATATAGAGTTATCCCCAACCTATAGATATAAAGAGGAAAAACCAAATGTTGTCAAGCTCCACAGATCATAACCTGAATACCTGGGACCAATTACCTCCATCCAAGAAGAGCAGTATTCAAGACCAGAACAAGGAAATGAGCATCTGACAAACTTGACTAGTAGTAAACTTGTGGGAGTCCATCCTTTTCATATTATTGAGTTACATGCTATTACTCTAGTTTCTTCTTTAAACTCCTTAACTATGCTTACTGCCCTTTTTATTACTCTTTTATATAAGGATATGAACCTCTGGCATACTATGAACATAATTCATCTATACACCTGCATAAATTTCAATATTTGCATAAACTACATTATAAGCTACGTTATCCTCCTTTTTGTTTATCCTAGAGTTTCTTATTTCTTGCAATTCTTTAATATCATGACATGGAACTGTCAAGGTCTAGGGAAACACAATACTAGTAGACACCTGAATAACATGCTAAATAAGCATAATCATGACATTTTCTTCTTATCTGAGACAAAACAACAGTCTAAAAATATGAAGACTACCCTTACCAATATATGAGTCACTAACTTTTGGTTTGTAGAACCAACAGGAAAAGCTAACACTGCTGGTGGTCTGGTTCTAGCTTGGAAAACTAGCTTTAACATTACTATTCGGGATTTTTCCAACAATTACAAAATTATATCCAAACTTATATCCAAACTTATATCCAAACTACCTACAAAATTATATCTCTTTATGCAATACTACCTACAAAATTATATCCAAACTTCTCACACAAAGACTTAAACCTCTCTTACCTAAACTCATCTCCCTCTTTCAATCTGCCTTCATTCATGGCAGACAAATTTCTGATAACATTGCCATTGCTCATGAGCTCATCCATCATATGAATACCATACATGGGAAAAAAATGAGCTAAAGGCATTATGTGTATCAAAATTAACATGGCAAAGGATTTTGACAGAGTCAGCTGGGAATTCCTTATGAAAATTATGGCCCAAATGGGTTTCAGTACCCAGTGGTGTAACCTGATTATGCAATGTATCTCTACTACTAATCTTGATGTTCTTGTGAATGGTTCTGCTGGTAAATTCTTCAAGACCACTAGAGGACTCGGACAGGGTGATCCTTTCTCCCCTTACCTATTCCTTTTCTGCATGTAGGCTCTTTCCAGATATCTTATACATGTTGAAGCTCAAAACATGATTCATGGTGTCAAATTAAGTGTCGATGCTTCTGCTATCAGTCACCTTATCTTTGTTGATGACTATATGATCTTCTGTAAAGCTAATATGGAGGAATGCATAAATCTTATCAAGGTTTTTCAGGACTTTAGTCAATCTTTAGGGCAAATGATAAACTTTACTAAGTCTGGCATCTTTTTCAGTAAAAACACTGCTCCTGACGTTGCTGATAGCATAAGCCAACTCATGAAAGTTCAGAAGATTGATATCAAGGATAAATATCTGGTGTTCCTTTTTCTTCACCAACAAAAGAAAAATGCAAGCCTTCAAACCCTGCATAGACAAATTAAAATTCAGGCTAGCTGGATGAAAAGCTACTCTATCAACAGCTGGTAAAGTTACTCTGATTCAGTCTGTTACCTCTACTTCAAGTATCTACCAAATGAACTGCTTCAAGCTTCCAAAGGTCACCTGCAAGGAGATTAATGCTATTCAGAGAGACTTTTTTTGGAATAAGGATCAAGATAAACCTAAAGGCCTTTACTACATGGCTTGGGATGCTGTTAACAAACCAAAAGAACTTGGAAGCTTGGGTTTCAAGAATATGGAATATTTCAATAATGCCATGATCGCAAAAATAGCCTGGAGACTAATCACTGAACCTCACTCTTTATGGTGTTGCTCTATGAAGGCTGCTCATTTCCCAAATCATGAAGTCATAAGGATGGATACCAAACCTAAACCTTCTGATTCTTGGATATGGAAAGGTATTCTTGAAGGCATTACTAATGTCCAAAAGTAATACATTTGGAAGATTGGAAATGGTAATCTAATTCACATCTGGGAGGACAGATGGTATGATGGTGAAACTGACATCCTTCCAAGACCACCCAATTTCCCTTCTAACCTCAACATTGTCAGTCAAATTCTCAACACCAATGGTGACATTTTAGCTTTATGGATCACCCAGGATGTTCAACAGTCCATTCAACTTACTCAACACAACATTAATTCTGAAGACAAAATTATCTGGAGACTTTCTAACAAAGGGTTTTTCTTTGTGAAGTTTTTATATGATAAACAGATAGCTGATAAGTATGCTAATGATGTTCTTACTTCTCCATGGGATAAAATCTGGAAACTTGATACCAGTTATTCGTATGGAAATGTGCTCATGGCATTCTTCTAACTAATGCTAAGAATGCCAGTAATCTGACATATATTGATCCAATCTGCAATATTTGCAAAAGTGCTAAGGAAAATATTACTCATATCCTCCTCTGCTGCCCTGCTGCTTATGATGTCTGGGGGAAATTGTTTGGGAATTCTCATCAAGTCTTTAGTAACTTTTTTTCCTTTCATGATTGGATTAATAGCCGGCTCACTACTCACAACTCTACTACCAGCTGGAATGCAGTCTTTGCTACTATTTGATGGTTCATCTGGAAAGCCAACATATTTTCAGGAATATTACCCCATCTACTGATAGTACTGCCTTGAAAATTACCCAGCATATTTGCTCTTTTAACAGAGTGATACATAATCCAGGGCACATTCTAAACAACATATTCTATCAGGATACTAACAATGAACACCTTGCAAGAAATGCTAGGCTTATAAACCACCGTAAGGAAAATTTGGAATCACTATTAACATTAGTATATTGGAAGTGAATACTAACAATGCTAATGGTGATTTACCTCCTTATACTAACTTTGTTTTAATTGTTGTGTCCTTTTCAGTCCAATGTATGGGAGCAAGGAACTACAAAGACTCAACAGAGCAACAAAGACAGACAGAGGAGCTTATCTAGCATTGGAATGAGGCAAAGATATGCAAAAATCCAACATGGAATTTGCAGCAGAACATGATGAAACTTTACAGGCCATTAAGAAAGGTTACCAGATGGAAGTTCAAGAAAGATTTCAAGTAGGATTCAACCAGACTCATGGAGGCAATTTTGAAGCTATTAATTTTGTCCTAAGCAACTTCATTAAAGTAACTCCTCATTAGAACCTCTCGGCGATTAGATTAGCAAAAATTTACATTCAGTCAAACTTATGACATAACTTAAATTGGAAAATAGTTTTTTGATACTCTCCAGTACCAGTTCATGTTTCGACTGCTCAGACTCCTAGTTATGACTCTCATTCGACTGTGGATGTTCAGAATGGTGCTAGACTTAGCCTATCTGAACACCTTTTTGTACCTTAGAGTTAGTTGCTCTTGTTGCACACTCTCTCTGTTTTCTAATTAAAAAAATCATAAAATTAAAACATTTAAACTCCAAACTAGAAAGAAAACTGAATTACATAGGATACAAGAGCTATGAAAAACTATACATGATGATTTAAATAACCTTAATGCAATTTCTTTTGGGTGGCAGTAAGACACGACTGCTTTCAGCACTCTCGAGTACATCGGCTATTAGAGCAAGTGCATGACAAAGTTTTAGAGTTACACCTTGTTCGTTTACCGAAATCATTTGACTTGAGTCAGATCTGACTCGATATGTTTGTTTTGAGTTAGATCTGACTCAACTGACTCAAAAAAATGTGAGTCAGTGGTTTGATTCCATGAGTCAGGAGTATTTTGTTACCTGACTCAAACGGGTCCGAGTCAGAGGTTAGGTCTGAATCAGAGATCGAGTTAGATCTGACTCAAAATTGAAAACAAACGGTCTGACACCTGACTCGTGACGAGTCAGGGATTGATTCATATCCAAATTACGAGTCAGATGCAACAAACATGGTGTTAGCCAACAAAACTTACATACATGAAATCCTAGTTTCAAGTTTCAACAAACAACGATAACAGATCCACTCACGGAACACAAGGACAACTTCACATTTAAGTTGTCATTGGTACATGTTTTCTATATCAATCCAAGTTAATGAAATCATTGTTCTTGTTGAAAATTAAGAGAAGATAGAGAAGGAGGAGGAGAATGAATCTGATGGCTCTTGTTGTGGTGGTGGTGGTTGGAAGTGATTCTGATGATGGATATCGTTCAGAGAAATATGATAGTGATGATGCAGGAACTTGGGCAGTTGATGTTCGAATTTGGGGTGTTGGCTATTTGGTTTCCAAAGCATCATCACGAACCTTAAGATTTAAGAAGAATGATGATGCATAAACCAAAAGCTAAACTCTGTTCTTCTTGAGATTCTTAATTTATTGTAAATGTGAATTATCTTACTAATATAAAGAAAAGAGGTATTTTTGGTGAAGCCTTCCTTTTTGGTGAAGCTTTTTCACATGACAATAATATCCCTATTAATTAAGCTTTTAGTTAATATTTGTATATTTACAGGAATGTCATTGTTTTAAAAATAGATCAAAAAAATTAAAACCTAGATATCTTTAAAAATACACATCGGATTTTTGCAAAATTAATATATTTGGAAAGCTCTTTAAATTATCTACGTAATGAGTACAAACAAGGATATTAAATTTTTATTTTAAGGATTTTTTTTTCATTATTATCAAATTTGGTGTTGTTAAAAGAATCCAATTCAAACTGGCTTTACTAGTAGTATATAAAAGAAACCGTGTCTTGTGAGATTAATGAGAATTGCGATTTCGCCAATATTTGTTCCAAAGAGTTTCTCTGTTTTCGTTGTTGAATATATACTACGTTCTAATCCTCTCTGTACGTATTCGAACCAAAATATTCTCTCATCTGAGTACCACTGGTGAGACCTGACCGCTGAAACTAAGATGCGCTTCTGGTCAGTAAATAACCAAAAAACAGATCAAACTGTACAGAGCAACTACGGGGATCAATGCGAATACCAGGCAGCGCCTAGACTGATGTCGTGCAAAGAAACTCCGACGACCCTAATAAGAGCCCTAATAAGAAAGGAATAAGACCCCTAATAAGAAAGGAATAAATAGCAAGACGAACGGAGGAACTTTTAACAGAAACGAAGAAAAAATCAATGGCAAAACCAAGAGTGAAAAAGTTAGGAAACTCGATGGCAAACCCAATAGTTGTCGAAGACGAAGAAAAACCAATGGCAAACCGAATAGTTGTTGAAGACGAAGAGAAACCAATGCCAAACTCAATAGTTGTCGAAGACGACGAAGAAAAACCAATGGCAAACCCAATACTGACGAAGGAAGAGAAATCAATGGCAAAACCAATAGTCTTCAAAGACGAAAAAAACCAATGGCAAACCCAGTAGTTTTCTTTGACATGACCATCGGTGGGAAACCTGCCGGCCGTATCGTGATGGAACTGTTTGCCGATTGTGTACCTCGTACTGCTGAGAACTTCAGAGCACTTTGTACCGGAGAGAAAGGAGTTGGTCGGTGTGGAAAGCCATTACACTACAAGGGGTCTATTATTCACAGAGTGATGCCTGGATTCATCTGTCAAGGAGGTGATTTCACTGCTGGGAATGGTTCTGGTGGTGAATCAATCTATGGTGCTAAGTTTCCTGATGAGAACTTCGTGAAGAAGCTTACTGGGCCTGGAATTTTATCCATGGCTAACCTTGGTCCTGATACTAATGAATCTCAGTTTATGATCTCTTTCGAAAGTCGTCCTTCTCCGTATAACCCTTTCGGCAGGCATTTCTTTTTAGATGGGAAACATGTTGTTTTTGGACAAGTTGTTCAAGGTATGAATGTTCTTAAAGCTATTGAGAAAGTTGGAAGTGCGCTTGGATATTTCTCTAAACAAATCCTTATTGTCGATTGTGGTCAGCTTTAAATTTTTTTTGGGACCATGATTTTTTTTGGGACCATGATTTTATTTTGGGTAAAGACATTAGAAGTAAATCTAGATCATCCCTTATATAGATATTTATATTAATACCTAAATTACTCTCCTGAATAATTTTGGGTGATGATTAGTTAGTGTTAATAATAGTTAGTGTAATGATTAGTGAGATGATTAAGTTAAAGATAATTAGTGAGATTAAAAAATCAGATGTTTTTTTTTTAAAGAAGTAGGATTATTGAGAGAGTAAAGTTAGAGAAGATGAAGAAGGAAAACATGAAAAACGATGGATTTTACCAACCACAACCGGAGGAAGGGTATTTGGGTACCCAGGTAGGCTTCAAACTTAGATAATGTTGGTTGAATTGCTCCAAACATTCAAAAAAATGAAATTTTTTATGTAAATTTGGGCCAGTTCGGTTAACCATATGTCAACAACATGTAACCAAACACATCTGAAAGTGTAGTTCGGTTACCATATGTCAAGAACATGTAACCGAACACACCTGAAAGTGTAGTTCGGTTACGTTTTCCAAACACGCAAGTTACCGAACTCGCTCGTTAATGGAAGTTTTGGTCGTACAGTGCAATGTTCGGTTACCTAGGATAAAATGGTAGGTAACCGAACTTTGAACTTGACAATTTATTTGAGTACATCTTGTGTGTTCAGTTAGTTCGCAAACTTCAACGCTACCAAGTTCCTAACCGAACTTCAGGTTAAAAGTAACCTAGTGTTAGAAGTTCGGTCGGTTCGCAAACTTCAACATATTTTGCGAATCAACAGAACTGGGCTTATAGGTAGAGTTCGGTTACAAAGAAAACTTAATAATTTTACGAATCAACAGAACTTGGCTTATAGGTAGAGTTCGGTTACAAAGAAAACTTAATAATTTTGCGAACAAACCGATCTTATGGATTTGTATTGTTCTAATACAAGGAGTTCGGTTAAAAGTATTTTTTTTGCGAATCAACCGAACTTTGAATTCGGTTAAGAAAAAAATAATTTGTGATAACCGAACTTTTTACTGAAAAAAACTCCATTAAACCTCTCTGCAACTTCCATTTTCAACTCATTTTGATGATTAGTTCTCATTTATTCAACCAAAAACGAATGACAAGTAATGGGTTCGTGAGAATATCTTTGTTAATGTTTTAAATTAAGCTATATATATAGTGGTGGTGGTAATCGGAGGTGGTGGTGGTAATCGGTGGTTTTTGGTGGTGATAATTGGAGGTGGTGGTGGTGATAATCGGCGATGGTGTGCGGTGGTGGTAATCGGTGGTTGTTGGTGGTGGTGGTAATCGGCGGTGGTGGGTGGTGGTGGTGGTAATCGGTGGTGGTGGTGGGAGGTGGTGGTTATATATATATAGAGAGAGAGGTGGTTATTGTGTTGATTTTAAATTAAATTAGGTTAAAGGTAGGTTAGTCATTTCAATGTTTTAGGACACCCCTTATAACTATAGGGAAGGTGGCATAATAAGACTATGGTCCCCAAAAAAACCATGGTCCCTAAAAAAATCATTCTTAATTTTACTCATAATTGGGGGTTTAGTTTCAAGGTTTAAGATTAGATGGTTTTATTTAGGGATCTCTATATTTTTTATCTATCTTTATGTGTTCTAATGTTAAAATGATGAACTATATTTTCTCTGCTGAATGGAAAAAGATTTTCTAAACTATAACATTCACTGATATTACTGAGTTACATTAAGATGGAAGACAAAATAAACATGAAAAGTAAAGGAAAAAACAAAGTTGATTTCCTAGAAACAGAGATAGTTTTTGCATAGCCCTAATTAAGTGCCAAATGACAGATGCCAAGTCCTACAAAATCAGGCTTGACAAACCGGGCTTGGCAAGGACCATAACCAACAACAACAACAGATGAGATGAAAGAAAGTAAAAAGACAGAAATTAATAAGCTAAAAATCAAACTCAGTTTTTTCAACTAATTACCTCAACTAGGTTCATCCTTGAAGTTTCTTTATCTTCTCCTCACGCACTTTACTTACATGGAAGGGATGGACGATGAATTTACAAACGCCGAACCAAGGAGATCATCACACAAGCTATTTCTGTCATGGGTCTTGTTAGTGTCAGCTCTTGGACTACTTGCTGTGCTACTGTTAGATAGTGATCCAAATGTAGTTTTCTGGAGAACACCAGTTGGAGATGATCCCATCCTAGGGCTGGAATCCCAACCTACAGTCATTAGATTCAAGCCTGACGTGTTTTTACTATCTCCTGCATTGCTATTTGTGTTGTTTAGTACTTCTCCAAGTGGCCCTCCCATGGAATTTTCCCAAGAGATTGGTATCCAGCTTGCCTGCCTGTGAGTTGGTTCATTTATGATGGTACCTACTCCTAATCCCATCTGAGTAGGATCAAACTCACGTGACAAACGCAGAGGAGAAAGAGCAAGTTTGTCATGGGTAGGTGAAGATGAGGCTGATGAGAAGTCTGAAGAAGGTACAGGGATTGAAATTGAGAGTTGGGTTCGATCTGATTGGATTTCTTCCATTTCAGGCCAGGACATGGCTGATCGATCTGACCGATTTTTGGGCCAATCATCCATGAAATGACGAAGGGGATGCTGGTCTTGGGTTTCTGGGTCATTAAGGTCAGCAGAAGAACCGAAGTAGGAGCTTCTCTCCGAAGGATTCAGCAGGGAATCTGTAGGAACAAAGCCAAATTCAGATCGAGAAGATTCCTCGAATGGGTTGTGTTGTTTGGTGATGGAGAATAAGGAGTCTTTGGATCTCATGTTCATGGTGGGTGATAACATAGAGAGGCCCTGTGACTCTTGCATTCGACTGCCCATATCTTTGTTCAGAAAGTTCCTGCAAGAGACCATACAAAATTAAAAAACTGACAGAGGAAGGAGCAGAAAAAAAATGATATAGGCAGCAAACCCTGTTACCATAGTGTTTATCACACAACATTGCCCGTGTTAATCAGGAATACATTAGGCCATTAGATGATGAAATGCATTGCACTTTCCTCCAACGGATTTGTGCTACTTTGCTTTGTGCAGAATTCAAGGGAAACAAAAGTTTTTATTATGCAAACCATTGTGGATGTCTAAAAAAGCCAAGCTATAAATTGGCTTCAGCTATGGCTTCTGGGGAAATCCACACTGGTAATGAAATTCATTATAGTCAGGCAGGGTTGAATTGAAAAATATTTTTCTTATTGGAGCATCCTTAAAATGCTCCCAACCATATTTGGCATAATTGACTACACCTGTTTCTATTGCAGGGTATAAATATGCTAAATTAGACTTTTTATCCAGCCGCATTGGTCATGCTCTAAGCTAGTTCCGTGGAAGCTGTAAGATTGATGGTTTAACTAATGTAGGTCACTACTTTATATCCATAACTTGAAAATATTCTCTAGCCAAGTAGGTTCTCTACATCAATCCTACACAATTGGAGAAAGAAACAAATAGGGAACAATGACAATCTAACAAACAATTCAATGTTCTCAAAAGGGGGAATCTTGATGTAAAGAGTAGTCACGTTCACCAAAGTGAAAAAGAAATAAAGTGGGTCTACTCTATCTAAAAAGGAAATTAAGCCCAATTTTAAACATAAGGTTAATGTAATAGAATTCAAGATGGGATGGAAGTGAACAGAAAACATGTCAAGAGGTAAAACCACATTTACCTATTGATTTGGGTGTTTACAGAAGCATCAAGAGCACTTGCTTGCAAATTTTTGATCGGGTACTGTGCTATGCTAACGCCGTTGGAAGCAACACTATTGGCGACAACCGATGCTGATGAGGAACCCATCTGTATCGCCTTCGCGGTAGCGGGCCCCGAGCCGGCTTGGCCAGTAATCTGGCCTTCCACAGGCTTTCTTGAACGATGGCGGCCTCTGTTCATGTGCCGCTCGCAGTATTTCTGATCGGCAACAGCGTCCCTTGAGCACCGCCATTTCTTCCCATCGGTTCGACGACATCTTCCTGGTTCAGGATCTGTGTTGCTAGAGAAACCCATATGGAAAGACCCCCATCCCACTAAAAGAAAGAAAAGAAGATAAAAGTTTCAGAACAGGAAAAAATAAAATTTAAATTAAATTAATGAAAAAGAAACAAGGTTCTGCACATCAAAAAGAAATTAGAGTTGGATAAACTTTTTACTAAAACAGAAATTACTTTTTTAACAGTTGCAAACCATGAAATTACAGTGGATACTGTATAAAGCAAAGTTTCAGCTACATGCATTATTTCATTTCTCATAAAATTACAAACATTTCTGAAGATGAAATAAGAAAGATGAGTATCTAGATCTTAGAAGGCAAAAAAATGTTTTCCTTTTCATCATAAATGTGAAAAAACTTACGAGTATTAGGTCTTATAGATCCACCAAAACCAGGAAAGCCAGTTAGATTTTGTGCTTTTCTAATAGGAATGAGGAGATTAGAAGGTATTGGTACATTTGCATTAATGTACTTATAGATCAGAGCTTGATGTTCTAACTCCATCCACTGATTTGGAGTAAATGGTCCCCTAACTCCAGCTAAAACTCCATGCATGCCTGAACTGAAGCTCCCTGAAATCCACAGAAAAAAAAGAAAGCTGAGATTTCAAGAAAATAACAAAGGAATGTATCTGGCAAATGAAGCAAAAGCTATAACCTTTGTCTGCAACATTTAAGGAAGCTACAAAAATCATGAAAGCTTTGCCTTTCACAGAAGAAGAAAACAATAAAACAAACAAACAGAAAGAAAAAAAAAAAAAGAGATGTTAAACCAATCAAATGAATTGGGTTCTGAAGTTCATTTTACCACTGTTCATTGCAAAATCCCATCTCCCCAAAACAAAAACAAAAAAGAAGAAACTTTTCTTTGACAAGACTCAAAACCAAGATTGTTTTTTTTTGTTTTTTTAATTTTAGTTGGTGTTCTTGATAAGACCTGTCACACTTCAAACAGTTCCAAGAAACAATAGTAGTATAAGATAAGAAAGACTCTGTTAAAACATAAAAGATGATCAGAAGAAACCCATTACTTCTTCAATTATCTTGAAATCTCTTTAATGAAAAAAGTAATAGAGTACTATCTTACTGCAGTTAATACCTGTAGTTCTAGGGATAGTAGATGAAGTGTGATGATAAGAGTAAGGCAATGTTGAGTTTTGCAAACTTCTCTCCATTAAACCACCATCATTATTATTATTAAGTAAAAAGGGATCAGATTTAGGAGAAGCAAAGCTCAACATCTGTGTTTGTGCCTGACCATTATCAGAGAATAATGAATTAGATCTTAGTGATGAACTATTATTCCTCTGTTGAAACAGCATTGTCTTTGAACCAGTATTACAGAAATCATCAGCTCTTGACATTTTCAAGCTTCTCCAATTATCTTCAGCTGACCCAGATCTTTCTTGCTTATTAAAACCAGATCCATATCCTTTCTGTCTAGTTTGATCAGCATCTGATGAACCCAGAGAAGGAAACCCATTTATTTCAGAACTACCCATCATTCCATCAAAACCCACAACCCCAAAATCCATTCCTGTAAAAACCAACCAACCGACCGACCTACCAAAAAACTAAAGATTGAATCATGGGTTTATCAGATGAAGATTCATGATTCAGAAGAGAAGTTGGAGTGAACATTTTAATGTCAGTATGAAAAAGTCTGTTAGAATGATTACGCTCAGTGTTGTTAAGCTTCAGTATGAAAAACCAGAATGGTTTTCTTATTTTTCTTTTTGCTTGTAGGGGGTGAGGAGATATTGATTTGAGCAAGAAAAAATAATTGAGAGAAAAAAAGAGTAGAGAGGAGTGAGTAGTACTAGTAGTAGAGTAGAGACAAGAGATGGAGGGAGAGAGAGAAGTGTGTTTGTGTATTGAGATAAAAGTTGGTACTAAATACTCTACGCCTCAAGTATACTACCAAAAAATCTGTTTTTCTTTTCCTTCTTCAATTTATCTCTCACAATTTATAATAATAAATATCCTAAATTTAATTTTTTAATGATTATATTTAGAATTTAGTTTTTTAATAATTATATTAAGTTTGAAAATAAAAATCTGAATTTCCTAAACTAGACATGAACTTAATTATGACTTGAATTACTCTCATTTTTTTTTTCTTTACATACCTCTTTTAAGAAAAAAAAGTCAAGCTGAGATATAGAGGAGCGAAGATATTCGTACTATGAAAGATAACTTTGAAGATATTGTGTTCAAGCATAGATATAGAGAAGCGAATTCTATGGCTGATTATCTGGCAAAGACGAGTGCTACGAAGGAAATGGAAGGTGTATGGATGTTGCAACCGCCAAGGAAAGTTTCCAAGTTGCTGTATGAGGGTTGTACTGGAAGAGCTCACCGTAGATTGGTGAGAGTTAGTAGTTAGTCTGTTTGGCTTAGGCCAACAAAAAAAAGGAAAAAAAAAAATCGGCCAACAACCAAGAGATGAAAATCTTAAGTTTTTTATATGAAAATAAAATTGGACGCAATGGAAAATAATTTTTATATATCAAGATTAGTGATAAGGATAAACTCGTAGGAAGGGATTATTTTTAATTACGTTTGGAAAATTTTGATGCGGAATTAATTATAAAATCTGCATAACTGAAAGTATTATGAAACTGCTAATAATTGAGTCAATATATAATTCACTTTTAATTATGTAATTATTTGTATTCGAATGAAGCTTAAACTCTGAAAAATGACTGTGACCACCTTTTAAAGAGATAAGATAACACAACAGAAAATACTGGTTTCTATTGAGTTCCAAATATAATTATTATAGTTCTATTTGTTTGTTTTTATTATATATCATCCTTCATATTTCAATTAGTATGTTAAAAAATACTCAAATTAGAATGACAACCTAAGTTGTATTGATAAAATTTTCGTTTACAAATAGATGAAATAGATAGATTGGTTTAGGATGTAAAATCATATAAAATAAATATCTAAGTATTTTATATTTGACTTACCTGACAAAAACATACCCATAACAACGCGGCAACAAATTACTAATCTGCAAATTTTGCAAGATTTGATTTTCATATTTTATGATATTTCTGACAAGAAAATACAGTCGATTGTATCGAAACCACTAAAACTGATGTTTCAGCAATATACCATTATGACATTCAAATCTCTAGACTGTAATAACCACGGGAACGCCATTATTTACAGAATTTATTAATACTCATCTCTCAATCAAAAATTATTAAATTTATTCCAAGATCACTCTCTCTGACATATTTATTTAGAAAATCTAGTAAATTTAATGTGATTTAACATAATTAATTATATTCCCACAAATAAAAAAATTATAAATACAAATAAAACAAATTCACTATGGATAATATTAATATGGGTAAAAATGTCTTTTCAGTTATTTTGCTCTTTTGTCCTCACTTGGGAGCTCTTGGTTAAAGCTTTTTTCTTGCTTACTCCGCTGGCGGTTTCAATATTCTCTTTCATCTTTACATTTACTGAAGGAAATGAACGAGTGGTGTGTTGCATGAAACAAAGATGTATCGCCACGTGACGCCATACAAAATCTAGGCGCAGACCGACCTACCCACCTCCAGCCAACGTCTCCATGAAGCCTTAAATTTTGTTTGTATTTTCACTTAAAAATTAAAATGAAATGAAATTGGGAAGCAAAAATGTTCATATATATATATATATGCATGTATGTACAAAACTTAATTTAATTTTTTTGCCTAACATTATCTGGTTCTCTAAATAAAAAGAAAAAGAACTTGAATTGCAATAGTACATTTTTTAAATTATTTATAGAGACATAATTTGTCTCTCCAAGGACTAACAACAAACCTTTAAAAGAAATATTAAGAATTGAGGGTGAGGATTGAAAGAGACATTCTAATTTTTGCTCTTTCTTGTTCTAAAAAACTGAACAATTTATTTATTTATTTTGAAGGCATTTAATACTTTTATCATTTGGGAAAAGTAAATAATGATTTCGGCCCACTCTTTGGGTGGACCTACAGATCAAAGTCATGCCTCCTCACCAACGTACTATCAAGTCAGCCAAATTTTATTCATAATGAAGCACAAGTTTGGCTACCACCAGAACTCGGACATCAGACATCGTAGGGGGAACCTACGAAAATGTATAGGCCCGGTCCTAAAAATGATAAAGTGGCCCGGTTAAAGATATAATATGTGGCCCTTATAATTGTTTTTGTTTGGAGATTTTAATAAAGTATCCTTATTTTGAAATATAGTAGATGAAGGTACCCCATTTTTGAAAACTTGTCAAAAGTAATTTTTTTTTGATCGTTTTTTTTCAATTAACGGTTTCCATCCAGTTAAGTATCAGGTGGCAGTTATATTATCTAGTAAAAGTCTTACTTACCCCTTAACAACATCTGACGATCCTGAAAGCGATGTAACGATCCTTAACCGGACTCGACGAACCTGGATGTGGTGTAACGATCCTGAACCAGGCTCGATGAACCTGAAAAGTGTTATAGAAAGTTGAAAATACATGGAAATGATTAACCCTTGTTGAGTAATGATGTAACGAACCTGAAAACGGTGAAATGATCCTCAACCGAACCTGACGAACCTGAAAAATGACGAAGAAGGTAAACATGGCAACAATTAGAGGGTAAATAGGTAAAATTTAGAAAAGTAAACTAATGTTGGCTAACTTGGATGTAATACTTAACTATGAGGGTACTTTTAAAAAGTTTAAAAAAAGGGGGTAATTTCATCTTGTATATTTCAAACGGGAGCATATTGGGAAATAAAATCAAGATTTTCATGTTTGTTATTTTAAGTCACAAGTAAATCAGGCGTATAACAGTTTTTATTGTTTAAATTGTTTATTTTTTGGATCGATGTTGATTAAGCTTTTTCAGTTCATTGTTTTATTTTTTAAACTGCCATAACAGAAAAATAGATTTCTCTAACAACATACTTAAATGGCAAGATATGAACTCTGAATGTAATTCTATCTGGCCAGTACAAACCAAGACAAAGATCCTTAATTGAATACTTTGATAACATCCATAGAATCTGACCACATTAAGAGTTGCAAAAGACCATTTTCAATTCCCTATTGTTGATGGTGGATTTTCGACAAAGGACAAAATCGTAAAATCATGATAGTGCATGTTTCTGACCCAACTTCAAGAATGTATGTGACGATTCATATTTTATGATCCATGAACCATTTCATGATCTATGACTGAGCGAACATTCCTCTCACATCTATGATGAATATGTTTCTCGAAAGGCTTCTCAGCTGAGCGTTCGATGCTTCACATATTTCATCATCACATGTACATAGAATCAAAATGAGTGGGCGGCTCCTAGACATATTGCATGCTAGTATAGAGCCTAACGCCTTCAGGACGTCACGCTGCTCGTTGTTCCCTGACTACGTAGAGAAACCGTGTATAGAATCTCTTAATGATTGGGCGGCTCCTAGACATAATGTTTGTTAGAGAGCTTAACGCCTTCAGGACGTCACGCTGCTCGTTGTTCCCTGACTATACACCCCTCAGAACGAATATGATGCTTCAATTATCTCATATCTCGATTCTGCAAATAGATTAATTCTAGTGTGGCATTCATCAACTGAATTCTTAGAAAATACTCTATTCTATCTCATTACTTCATTCCATGGTTGATCCTCAACTGGATTCCATGGATCAGTAATAGATAACCATTTTATCTCATTACTCTGTTCCCTGAATTCTCAGCTGAATTCTATGGATTAGTAATAGATACTCAATTAATTTTATTGCTTTGTTTGATGACTGATTCTCAGTTGAATTTCATGGATTAGTAATAAATATTCAACAATCGGGCATCTGGGCCATCACCGATGTAAGCCCTGAGAAAATAATGCGAGTGTACTTAACAAATAATGCACAAACGAGCACCCGGATGCACGATCGAGCATTCGAAAATATGGACAAACGAGGAAACTTGTGCAAAATGGGAGGAAAATAATATCAATAAAATAATAAAGATGCGCCTAAGGGGACCGTACCCACCGGACGATCGGTCATGCCGCCGTGGACGGTCCCCCACCTCTTTAAATTATTTTATTTTATTTTTTTATTTTTTCCTCTTCTCATGAAGACTCCTTCATTTGAGCAAAGTCCCTCGTTTGAGCAAAACTCTTAGTTTCTCCATACTTTCCATTAAACGATGACAAAATAGTAAAAACAATAGGGAAAGGTGTCAGGGACCTGGCCACCTAGCCGGCCGACCATGCCCTAGATGTGTCCGGTCCCACACCTTGCAATCCCTTATTTTCTCATATTATTATTTCCTTCATCTCATGAAACTCCATCGTTTGAGCGAAAACCCTAGTTTTTCAATATTTTCTCAAATATTGCTCAAACCATGAAAAGGTCAAATGGTCACATGACCAACTAGGCTTCCCACGTCAAAAATTAAAATATTATTATTTTAATATTCTCAAAATATTGGTCGCATGAGCAAAGTTCTACTTGCTCATTCGAGCAAAATCGAGAGTTTCGGTCAAGATCAAACTCTTCTGAAAATCCAAAATATTGCTCAAATGCGCACCAGAAAATACCAAAACTATCAGGACTGAGACACGGTCAGTATGGTGACACGGGCATGCCACCTTGAACGACCAAGGTCGGACCTTAGGCTTGTAAGGAGCCGGTCTCACACTCTTTCACAATTTTGACATAATTATCTCTCAACAGTTCATATTGGGTCCAAACTCTCTCCAACCAACTTAGGATTTGCTCAATCGACCATCACCTGGTCCCACGAACACCAAGGGCCGGTCACATGACCCCTTGGTCGGTCCGTCATCTCTCTATAACTAGGTTTCATTACCTAACGCTCAGACGATCATTATTTTAATAAATGATTAAACCAACAATTGATCATCGTTTCACCAACTGGTCAACAAAAGACTTTGGCGCATGCTCACTCGAGCACCTGGGTGCTACATGGTCGTCCATCATCCCATGTAGCCGGTCCCTCCTTCACTCAGTGACTTATTTTCAGTAAATCATCAATTGATCAGCAATTGATCAAAAAATTAGGGTTTGGAACGAATGCTCTGCAAATCATAATTCTGAGTAAGTTCAAACACAAATAATTTTATGTTGATCCAGCAATCAACATCTGGATTAATTATATAATATTCGGTCCCGCAACCAATATTTTAATTAATATTTTATTTGGCCACGCTACCAATAATTCAAATGAGCAATATTTGCTCAGATGATCGAATATTGATTCAACTATCAATATTCAGTAATTCATCGAATGAGAAATATTTGCTCAGATGCTCGAATATTGATTCAACTATCAATATTCAGTAATTCATAGAATGAACAATATTTGCTCAGATGATCGAATATTGATTCAACTATCAATATTCAGTAATTCATCAAATGAGCAATATTTGATCAGATGCTCGAATATTGATTCAACTATCAATATTCAACAATTCATCATACGAGCAATATTCATTATGTTGATTCAATTATCAACATAATTTATTCGAGAACTATACGTCCCAGCAGACATGTTCGATCCATGAATCATAGAGCATTTGACAATCATGCTTGACTGAACAATACTTAGACTCATTGTCTAATCAAGTCAACGACTGACTAATAAAATACATGTCTGCCTTGCAGACTCCACGTTCGTGAGACATCAATCACGTCACATGGGGGATATTAATTAGGGTTTTGGTCTGGCGGCCTACGACACGTGTGTTCATCCACGATGAGAAATGTGAGTAAGTCGTGCATGCAGTTGAGGGAGTTAGCAAAGTAGTGGGTGGACAATCAACCAAGTCTCCGCACGACCTGGAACTGGTTTAACCACGATTTCACACTTTCCCACTCTTTCACTCGAGCAACCGTCACACTTACTGGAGATCAATGTGTCTACATTCTAGCAATATAAATAAGTTTCTGAATCCACGATTGAGAAGGGGTTGAACAAACAACATTCCATCGTCTAACCAAAAATCATCATGTGAGCAACACTCTCTCAGTTGGGCGAACTTATTCATCATTGCATAAACCCACAACACATTCACAATCCTTGATCATCATTGATCTCACACACTTCTCAGATTCCCCCCCACAGATCAATCATATTCCCTCTTTATGGTCAAATTGACTCTAGAACGACCATTTCTTGGTTTAGGCCGGAGTTCTACAGATTGATCTCTCGAACTCAAAGCACTCACGTGCAGTGCATCTGTTTGAGGTTAGGCAGTTTGCTCGGTTGAGGATCCTCCGTTCGCATGGTCGTCTCTTCATTCCTTACAAACTCAGCAAATCGTTTTTCCCCATCAACAGATTGGCGACCACAGTGGAGATTAATCTCTCGTTTGCAATCTCAAATTTTCACAAAGATGGTTGGTCTTATGTGTAACTCAACTACTCCAAATTCCAGTCATAATATTTCGAATAGTAATGTTCCTCCTTCCAACACTCTATCTGATGGCACGGTCGATGGAGAAATCCTGACCTTGATCGAGTTGGCACGGGTACAGGAGATCCACACAAGGAACATGGACCTGATGAAAGAAATGATAAACAACATACTTAATTTCCTCGTCAGGTTGACATCAGATTTGAGCTGCGCCTCTGCTCAAGAAATTCCGACACTAATGGCTAACCCCTCAACTGATGATCATCCCCAAGCCAACAGTTTCACTACTTATGAAAAGTCGGTGGATCAGGAATCAATGTGAACTCCTGTACTTCTCCAGAGATCAACGTACGAACATGTTTGCTGCACTCAACCAAATATCATCTGATGTGCGAATAGTTCCATCATCTCTAGTAGTTGAGGAAGTGTCCATAGCATCTGAACATTCGATCAATAACATCACCTTCACTGATGAAGACCGAATGGAATAAGAAGGACATAACCGGGCCCTGTACGTAACTGCTTTTATCAAAGATTCTGAATTCAAGAGAACTCTTATTGATACAGGTGCTTCTACAAATCTCATCACTATGAAGACTCTCAAGGCAGCCAAAGTTCCACGAAGCAAAATCGTTCATCATCCCATATTAATGACGGTTTTTGAAGGAAGCCAGAGCCGCACATACGGATACGCCTATGTGGATCTGAAAGTAGGACCTATTCAGTCAATGGTCAAATTTCACGTGATTAAGAAAGATCCTGATTATCACATGATACTCGGGCGACCGTGGCTTCATGATAACAAGGTTGTTCCTTCGGCATACCATCAATGTATGAAGGCTTTGCTCAACAACAAGATCGTCTGCATTGCAGCCTCAGCTTCTCATTATGCTACGATTTATGATGTTGAGTTCCTAGAACCACCAAAAAGCATCCCCGAACCTCCAAGCAATATCTACAGTATTCCACTCCCAGGTTTGAAGTCTATTGAGAAAGCTGCTGACCAGCCATCATCTTCGGGTGCTAAACCGATCAAGCTATCTGCCACACCACTCAAGCGTCACCAGGATCAAACTAAAACTCGTAAGAAATCCAACTTTATAACCAGCTATGATGCGGAAGGAAGAGTCACTTATCTCCGACGCAAATATTAGCAATTAACAGGGGAGGTCGATGAAAAATCTCCCCGCCCTGAAGAATTATGTCAGAGCAAGCAATCGTCTGATGAAGAAATTCAAGATGCCCCACGATGGTTACAGGATGACACAAATTCCACTATTAATGACCTTGAGACAATCAACATCGGAACAGAGGAAAATCCAAGACCAATCTTGATCAGTTATGCACTGTTACCGGGAGAACGAACAAGATTAATAATCCTGTTGAAGGAGTATCAAGATATTTTTGCTTGGACGTACGAGGAAATGCTCGGTCTTGACGACAAGTTGGTCACACATCAATTGCACATAACTCATGGCTCCAAGCCTGTCAAGCAACCGCCCAGGCAATTCAGACATGAAGTTGAGGAACAAATTAAAGTTGAAGTTCAGAAGTTACTAGCAGCAGGATTCATCAAACCCATTCAACATCCGACCTGGCTAGCAAACGTTGTACCGGTCAAGAAGAAAAATGGTTAGATACGATATTGTGTAGATTTCAGGAACTTGAACAAATGTTGCCCAAAGGACGACTTTCCTTTGCCCAATATCGACATGCTCGTTGATGCAACCAGTATCCATGGATGTTCTCATTTATGGATGGTTACAGCGGTTACAACCAGATCAAGATGTATGAGCATGACGCCAATAAGACTGTTTTCCGAACTCCCATCGGGAACTTTCATTACATTGTGATGCCTTTTGGATTGAAGAATGCAGGTGCAACCTATCAACGAGCAATGACCTCTATCTTTCACGATATGATGCATAAACAACTAGAAGACTATGTTGATGATGTGATAGTCAAATCAAAAACTCGATCATCCCATCTAGATGTTTTGAGACAAGTCTTCGAAAGATGCAGAGAATACAAGTTGAAGATGAATCCCATAAAATGTGTGCATTTGGCGTTTCTTATGGGAAGTTTCTAGGGTTCCAGGTCACAGTAGAAGGAATCAAAGTCGACCCAGACAAGACCAAAGCTATTAGCACAACTTATCGCTTCATTCACTCCTCTACTAAAGAAGGGAGCAAATTTTGCATGGAAGACTATCCAACAAGATGCATTTCAAAAGATCCAGCAGATATTATTATCACCCACTGTCATGAAATCCCCGGTGCAAGGATGGCCATTGATACTCTATACGGACTCTAGTGATGTTGTTATTGGTGCTCTTCTCGCTCAAGAAGACGAAGAAGGTGTCGAGCGTCTGATCTATTACTATAGCCGTACAATAAGAGATGCTGAAATCCGGTACCCTAAAGTCGAATGAGCATGCTTAGCATTGGTTCATGTGATTCAAAAATTCATACATTATTTGTTGTCAAACACAGTCGTATTTGTTGCTAAAGCTGATCCTGTGAAATTCTTACTGTCAAAACCAGCTTTGATAGGAAGACCTGCAAAATGGTTACTAAAGATGTTAGAGTTTGATATAGTGTGCGTCTCACCCAAAGCAATTAAGGTACAAGCAGTTGCAGACTTACTCGCTGCCGTTTCAGGGGAAGATATCACGTTACTACACGAAGATGTGCCGGGAAAATTTCCAGAAATCTTAGTCATTAAAGAGGAAACGTGGTTGTTATAATTTGATGGATCAGACACTCCTAGCAATGATACTGGTGGAACGGGCGTCGTGCTAGTATCCCCTTCCGGTGAAGTCTTTTCTCATTCATTCAAGTTAGATTTCCACTGCACTAACAATTCACCAGAATATGAAGCCTTCTTGCTGAGATTATCCTTGGCCAAGCAAGCAGGAAAGATGCACCTGGAAATAAGAGGAGACTCAAAGTTGTTAGTCAATCAGATGAATAGTGTATACTCTCTCAAAGAAGTAACACTTGCTCCATTCAGAGCCGAAGCACAACGTCTATTAGCTCATTTCTCTGACGCAACGATCGTCCATACGGGTCGTACCAACAACAGCCATATGTTGACTGTTTAGCAACTCTTGCATCCAAACTGCAATTTGAAGGGTCAGAGAAGTCCATCACTGTACAAAGGCGTTCTGTGCCATCAACCTGGCTCACTCAAGTTGAAGATGCCAAACGAGCGACTGAAGAGAACCTATCATGTATGAATTGAGCAGTTCTCTTACAGAAGGGAAAATTAGCCTCAAGGAATTGAAGAACTTTTTTCTGCTACATGGAGCATTATATTATCGTAATACTGATGGATCTTTGTCACGGTGTCTCGGAGATGAAGAAGCAAGCGAGCATCAAAAGCATACACGAGGAAATATACGGACAAACGTTGGTGATTAGACTTTACAAGAGGCTCCAAAGGATCGGGTACTGTTAGACCTCCATGGAAGCTCAGTCGATAATGTTGCAAGGGTCTTGTCCCAATTGCCAAACACCGCCTCATCATCTGGAAGCTCTAACGGTCCATCATACTGGGGACTGGAGATAACATTACATCAAGTACCTGCGTGACAATGATTTACCATCAGAGAAGAAAGAAGTAATCAAACTCACCCAGAGGACTAAGCAGTTTGTCTATCTGGTAGGGATTTTGTATCGCAAAAGATTTGGTGGGAACCTACTGAGATGCTTGGCCGAGCATGAAATCCCAACAATTTTGAGAGAAATGCACGAAGGAGAACACCAGGGAAAAAGGAAATTATTTCTCCAAATCCATGAGAAATATTATTGGCCGACCATGGAAGACGATGTAGCAGCCTATGTTCAGAAATGTCATCAATGCCAAGTCCATGGTAACCTCATTCACACTCCTTGTCTCCCATTACATTCTGTGAGCAGTACATGGCCTTTCTACAGCTGGGGACTTAACATCATTGGAAAAATCAATCAAGCATCTTCGAAACAACACGAATATATCATCACATCGACTGAGTATTTCACCAAATGGGTTGAAGTTATTCCCCTTCGAAGCACTACTGGAGTCACTATTGCAGCCTTCATCAAGAATACATCATATGCAGATTTGGTGCTCCGAAACATCTCATCACAGATAACGGAACTCCTTTTGCTAACAAACATGTGAGAGAGTTGCTTGAAGAATATGGTATCAAACAGATTTTCTCGATACCGTACTATCCCCAAGGAAACGGACAAGCGGAGAGTACCAATAAAACTTTGATATGGATTCTCAATCGAACAGTTCATGATAATCCTCTAACATGGCATGAACAATTTCCTATGGCTTTATGGGCCTATCGAACCGCACCAAGAAGCTCGATCGGAGCTTCACCATACTCCCTCTGTATGGAGTCAATGTTATACTCCCAGCAGAGATCAAAATTCATTCTGCAAGGATTGCAACAACCAGTGGATTGCAATGGGATGAAGCTGAAGTGTCTAATTCAAGAATTGCTGAATTGGATATGCTCGAGTCAAGGAGGGACAAGGTAGAAAAATATGTGGAAGCTTACAAACAGAGGATCTCCAGAGCCTACAACAAAATGGTAAGACCTCGAACATTCCAAGTAGGAGATTTGGTATTAAAAACAGCAAAACACGTTCAACAAGACATGTATGCTCCCAAGTTCTCTCCCAAATGGGAAGCGCCGTATGTAGTCATCAAGGCAGTATCCAGTGGATATTACAAGATCTTAGCCGCTAATGGAGGATTGAAAGGAAATATAATTAACGGTAAATGGTTCAAAGCATATTACGCCTGATCAACAGAAAACAATTACTTTTTCATCATCCAAGCATATTTCAAAAATGTAATTTATGTTCCTCCAAAGAGCGTACAAAATTTTCATTTGTTCATTAAACATTTCATCAATTGAACAAAATTCCTTCATGATCAATTATTATACCTTACTAAAGAAAAATCTTAAGCCCACTCGAAACAACAATCATAAACGCTCATCTAGAGCACACCATCTAATAACATCTAATTCTCATTTTCAACTTCGACTGAAAGTTTTCGATTCTCACCCTCAGATCCTCAATCTCCTTGTCGACCTTTATTGAATCTAGAGCTAATGCTCTCTCTCAAGCCATGATTGCAGTTGAAGAAGAGATCATATTGGCGACAATGGCGACCCTATCAATCTTGATAATTTCAAGACGACGACAAAGCCAGCTCACATTGAGTTTCAGAAGCTCACAATTCGAGATCATGTCATTCCGTCTATGAAGCTCTCTGTTCTTAACATCACGCAAGTTCTTCTTGTTCATCTTATCGATGATAGGCAATAATCCATCAACCGTGGTTGATAGACGCATTTATGTGTCTAATTTGTCCTCAATGTTTCGTATTGTTAGTACTCCATTTCGTACTTATTATGGTGTTTTTATGTTTGTTTAGGTGTTTTGGAGAAGTACACTTATGTGGAAAAAGTTGCTCGAAAAGTGCTTTTCGGACAACCGGAGAAAAAAATACTAAAGGCACACTCACTTTGGATAAGGGGCACCTCAGTTGGTCACCTGCTATTCGCACCCGCGGTTTGGTTAGGGGGGGGGGGGTCATCTCCAACATTTCAAATTCCAGTTTTGGCGGGAAATCTGGTTCTTCTTCAACAGAAATTAGGGTTCGGTTTTGGCGAAGATTCAAGGAGACTCAATCGCTGAAATTACATGGGAAGGCCTATTTAAGCTTAACAGGCATGGTATGATCGCTGCTTTGAGTCACAATTGGCTGGAGATTTAAATTGAAGAAGTCAGGGCGTGTTTTTCTTTTGAAAACCCGATTATCCCTGTTTTGGATTTGGAGGATTTGTACGAAGATTCAAGAGCTACTGTCTGTTGGATTGGGCCTGTTGCAGCTAAACAGGAAAGGTAAGTCCATCAGAATCGAGTGAACTGAGCCGCAACATGAATTTGAAGTCAAATAGGGACGTGTATATATTCCGAGAGATATTCTCGAGATTTCACTATCTTTGGAAGGTTAGAGTGTGGCTTGAGAGTATTTTACTTCATCTGAGGCGTGTAATAACGTGTTTGGAGTGTGTACACACAATTCAGCTGCGTGAAGAGTTAATTCAGGGAAGAAAATATTCCAGAAAATATTATTTTCACTTCCGAATATTTGGAGATCACTGTGAGTTATTACGGAGGATTTTCTTCACCTGTTGGGTATATATAGGGTGCTGGGTATTCATAGAGAGGAGGTCGAGGGATTGGGGAGGCTACAGAGTGGAGAAAATTGCTGCAGAGAAATCTGCAACAGCAGCAGAAATATAGTGAAGAACACGAAGAACAGACTCACAGAGACAGTCGTAAAATACTGTCGTTTATGCTTCAGAGATAAGACTGTCACACTGCGACAGTTATAGTTGTTCTTTGTAACAGTGAGTTTACAACGATTATAAGCGTTATCCCGGTTTAATTTGTTTTTCTCTTTTTCTCTTCTTTGTAAACACCATTTGAGCAATAAAAATGAACTTTGAGTGTGTTTTCACCATGTGGAGCTAGACCCCAACACTGGGACGACGGAGGAAGCTGTATTTCATCCTTGGGGTAATTTAATTAATTCCTTATTTACTTTTTGCACTGATTTTAAATGATTTATGATTTCTATTAATCAGTTGTTATCTTGTTAGATAGTGTATGCTTAGTCTTAGGTGTTTTAGATACACTATGCTTGTAATTTACAATTGATGTTTTACGAAATCTTTTTTGGCAAAGAATAGAGTTGATTTCTTTTGTTTTGAGCTTTAATTGTCCGGAGTTAATAGTTGAACCGCATGAAAAACCGTGATATCCCGATTCCCAGTAAATTCTTCATCCTGTGACATATTTTGTATATATTTTATTATTTTTAGTATTTTTTATATTTAAGCCTAGAATCAATTCCAACAAAATCCGAGTGAACGACAACCTTTCTTACCACTATTAAAATTCGATCAATTTTTGGCGCCGCCGACGCGGATTTGTTTTTAGGTTTTATTTTTATTTTTATTATTTTTGTTCTTCTTTACGCCTTTTGGTATTTCTTATTTGTTTTCAGATTTGGAGCTGAGCTAAAGAAAAAGGGAGAAAGTGCTGAAAACAAAAGCGGAGCCAAAGAAGGAAAGAAAAGAGGAATCCAAAAGAAGCGAAGAATAAGATTTTGTATATTATTTTATTTTATTTTTTTAGAAACTGTAATTAAGTTTTTTTTTTGTAATATTTTATTTTTGGACATTTATTTTTTCTTTTCTTTCGGACATTGAACTTTGGGACTTTATTTTTTTTGAAACCCTATGGAAGAGTAGTTTTAAATATAAACTGTGTGCAGAGAAGGACGGCGATTACGATATCGCCTCGGCCCCTCGGGTTCGTACATGACATAGGAGTAGTGGCCCGAGTCGACTTCAACGGTTCATCCCCCGTCTGGAACGGGAGGTAAGAATTCTAAACACCCGCGAATCCCTTGTCAGCGGGTTTACTGGATGATTTCTAGTAAAGGGCAAGGCCTGGACAAATCAAGATAAGGACTCGGATTTCATCACCGTTTCCTTCTTGCCCGCCTTAGGAACACGTAACCTACGCGAACCTAAGCTTAAAATACTGACTAGAACGAAACCGATAGGGTAACGAGCTTAATAGGAAAATCATTCGAAAAATACTGGTTACTCTTTTAAGCATACTTCGAAGTTCATGATGGTTTCTGTGAGTTGAATGCGTGACTGCGCCGCCTTGTAATACCGGTGAGGCCTTGGGTATCAAAGCTCCACCGAGCTTCCCTCGCCTCTATTCAACTTACTTTGACTCGGATTGATTCCAGAGGGGTTTGTTTAAATTGTAACGAATTCCCTTTCGAAGGATTAGAAGCTGGTATAGAAAAAATCTAAGTGGAGCCATCATGCTTTTTGTTTGCTAGATAAAATAGGCTTGTTGTGGTTGAGTAAGCCTTCTTTGTGTTTGTTTAGGATTCCCTTGCAGTTAGGATGTTGAACTGGTATTATAATAGCCAATACAATGAGTATCCGACTGAGCATCTTGGACATTATCCTTTTTATGACCATAGTGTGAATAGTGATTGGGAACGAGAGACTTTTGAAGGTTATGGTCCATACCATTGTGAGCCCAATTACTATGCACATACCCACAGGTCATACGAGCAAAACAATCCTTCTATTTCTCTAGAAGAGTCTCTCAAGAGTTTCAATGAGTCAACACGGAAGTTATTTATGAAAGAGACTTATAATATTCTTCTCCGAGAAGAGTTCGTAGAGCGGTTAACTAAGATCTCTCTAGAAGAGTCCCTCAAGCAATTTATTGAGAGTACAAATAGGATTGTGGAAAAACTTGCTCAGGATAGTCTTAATTTCCAGTATAGTGTTCCCAATACCACCGTTGAAAATAAGGATAGTTTTTATTCACATAATCAAGATGACGGGGTTAGAATTGGTAACACTACTTGTTTTGATGAGGTTCGATCTTTTTCATGTTATTATAAAGATGATTATGATGAGTACAATATTGATGAAGAACATGAAATATGTAGGCATAGTGATCAGGAATTTGTTACTCCGATTGAGATTTATAATGATAGTGTTGTTTCTAATACAAATACAAATAATTTTAAAAATTATTCACCTATTCAAAAGGATGAGGATTTGACTAGAGATACCACCGTTTTAGACGATGTAGTTCATGATCCTTTAGCCTGCAGTATGTTGGATAATCCATTATTTGATGTGCCTATCAGTGAATCGGAGGAAGTAACTATGATTAACACCTTAGTTAATGAGCCTTTACTAGAAACTTTCGCTGGTAATCCTTTATATGATTGTGATGATGGTTTGGAGGAAAGAGTTTACCCTGAGAATAATGTTTTAGAGTCTAGCGATTTAGAAACACTAATCTTAGAAGACCATAAACTCGTAGAGATGAGTGAGGATGAGCCAGACTTAGAAGAATCAATTGACCATTTTCAGGAATCTGATGACCTAGAAATTAGGGAAGTTGTGACTAGGATTTTTAGAGACACAGAAAACTTTAAGTTTGGGAGTAATTATCATTCTCCGTATGCTTTAACTATTAGAAAGTTCCCTCGTGTAGGACTTGACAATTGTGCCTCAACCATCTTACAAGATTATCTTCATACACATTTTACCGAACCTAATGATGCCCATAGAGAAGCTCAGTTGTTAGAAACCCATCCTCTGGTTGATGTGGTTAACCCAGGATATGATACCAAGATTGACTTTGTTTTCCCACCAAAAACTTTTCAACCAATTGTGGGAACATATCATTTTCAGATGTGTTGGTTATTAAGTTTTGAGACTAAACCTAATTACTTTAGGATATTAGGGTCGACACATTTTCTTAAGAATGATCATTATTATGGTCAACTTTGTGAGTCAAATCTAATTAACTTAGAGGATCCCCAATTATTCAGGTTGTTGTTATGTGATTCTAAGTTCTTAGTTGAGTTTTTACAGACTCTAATACCTGAACCGGATCTTAGCTTTGAGGAAATCCAACCGATGAAAATCTTTTATTTAGACCCTTTTATAGAGCCTGAACCTGAACCACAACTAGATGTAGTTGTCTTAAGCAAGGGTATGTTCGGTATCTTCTTGGTCTGTTGCAGTTTCCTTTTCTTGTGGGTAACACTTTTTGATCCAGATGACCCACAATTATTTCGGCTACTGCTATACGATTTTACGAGGTGACTAATTCTTCCAATGTCTGGCTGAAGACTATAAACTTAGCACTTCTTGGGAGGTAACCTATTTTCATGCGACACGGTAATATTCTTCCTTATTTCTTTTCCCTTAAGTGGTAATAGTTTCTCCTTGTTCATGTTTTTAATTTTATCTTTAGAACATTGAGGACAATGTTAGATTTAAGTTTGGCAGTAAGGGAGAAACTTCTAGCTTCACATAGTATCCGGTTAGCTAAGTTTACATACTGTTTCTCACCGAAAAGATAGAAATTGGAATTGCTAGGGATAACATTCTACTGAGACATTAGAGAAAAAGACATTGAGATCTTTGAAATCCATGAGAGAACTTGTTCCTTTTAGAGGGTAACCGTGATGGACCTAACCATGCATGATAGAAAGGCAAGTAGGTCAGAAGGAAATGCCAGAAAAACAAAGAAACCTCACAATGTAGTCTTAGTTACTGGATTACAACTCTCTCTCAGTAGAAACTTATCATCATCAACAAGCGGGGCGACATCAAAATCTATGAAGAAAGTTGAAGACGTTTAAGGTTTAGAAGCAACAATAGAAGAGAATAATTCAAAAATCAAAGTTGAAGACTTAGTTACAAAAAGTTATAAGAGCAAACGATTTAAGTTGTTGAAATTCATGATACCAAGACATCACAAGTTGCGTAGATCCAAGTTCTAAGTCCTTCTCTCATGGCCATGTAAATTTTTGTCTTGTAATTTTTTTGTTACCAAAAAAAAATGAAAAAGGAAAAAAAAAAAAAAAAGAAAATCATAATTACGTTCTTTTTGTTATATAATTAGTTTTTTGTTTTTTTTCAATAAGACCATAGGGAAGTAGAAATTTTTAAGTCAAGCAAGAAATCGAAGAGAAGAGTTAATTGTCAAGGTTCTATGAGGTTCGATAGTTTATCATCAACAGTTGAAGACCGAAGAAGACGTTGTTTCTACTGAGCACTATGAGAGAGTCGAAGAAATATACATTTGTTTGCTTTGGTAGTCCGCTTTCAATATGGCACAAGATCTTTCTAGCACTGGTTTAACTCATCACACATAATTAGTCCAGTTGTGTAGCAGATGTCCCTCTCATCTTTATCTCTCTCCTAATATTATCCAGCTGTAAAGCAGTGGACGCATCTTACAATGTTTATCTAGATGTGTAGCAGATATCTCTTTATCTAACAGTGTTGCGGATGTGTCTCCCCTTTTCTTCAGTCAACTTTAGAGCTGACACCTTTAATTTCTCTTGCATTCTAGTTACTTGGAGATATGTTGAGAATTTGTATGTCCTCATAGCTCTTTGGATATTTTTGACCAATTAGAAGTCATGGTTTTGTGGGTATACCTCTGGTAAGCCCTCCCGAGATTAACTTGGTTTTATTTTTTTTATTATTAGTTTTGCTCAAGGACAAACAAATAATAAGTTTGGGGGTATTTGATAGACGCATTTATGTGTCTAATTTGTCCTCAATGTTCCGTATTGGTAGTACTCGATTTCGTACTTATAATGGTGTTTTTATGTTTGTTTAGGTGTTTTGGAGAAGTACACTTATGTGGAAAAAGTTGCTCGAAAAGTGCTTTTCGGACAACCGGAGAAAAATTACTAAAGGCACCCTCACTTTGGATAAGGGGCACCTCAGTTGGTCACCTGCTATTCGCACCCGCGGTTTGGTTAGGGGGAGGTCATCTCCAACATTTCAAATTCCAGTTTTGGCGGGAAATCTAGTTCTTCTTCAACAGAAATTAGGGTTCGGTTTTGGCGAAGATTCAAGGAGACTCAATCGCTGAAATTACATGGGAAGGCCTGTTTAAGCTTAACATGCATGGTATGATCGCTGCTTTGGGTCACAATTGGCTGGAGATTTAAATTGAAGAAGTCAGGGCGTGTTTTTCTTTTGAAAACCCGATTATCCCTGTTTTGGATTTGGAGGATTTGTACGAAGATTCAAGAGCTATTGTCTGTTGGATTGGGCCTGTTGCAGCTAAACAGGAAGGGTAAGTCCGTCAGAATCGAGTGAACTGAGCCGCAACATGAATTCGAAGTCAAATAGGGACGTGTATATATTCCGAGAGATATTCTCGAGATTTCACTATCTTTGGAAGGTTAGAGTGTGGCTTGAGAGTATTTTACTTCATCTGAGGCGTGTAATAACGTGTTTGGAGTGTGTACACACAATTCAGCTGCGTGAAGAGTTAATTCAGGGAAGAAAATATTCCAGAAAATATTATTTTCACTTCCGAATATTTGGAGATCACTGTGAGTTATTACGGAGGATTTTCTTCACCTGTTGGGTATATATAGGGTGTTGGGTATTCATAGAGAGGAGGTCAAGGGATTGGGGAGGCTACAAAGTGGAGAAAATTGTTGCAGAGAAATCTGCAACAACAGCAGAAATATAGTGAAGAACACGAAGAACAGACTCACACAGACAGTCGTAAAATACTGTCGTTTATGCTTCAGAGATAAGACTGTCACACTGCGACAGTTATAGTTGTTCTTTGTAACAGTGAGTTTGCAACGATTATAAGCGTTGCAAATTCCCGGTTTAATTTGTTTTTCTCTTTTTCTCTTCTTTGTAAACACCATTTGAGCAATAAAAATGAACTTTGAGTGTGTTTTCACCATGTGGAGCTAGACCCCAACACTGGGACGACGGAGGAAGCTGTATTTCATCCTTGGGGTAATTTAATTAATTCCTTATTTACTTTTTGCACTGATTTTAAATGATTTATGATTTCTATTAATCAGTTGTTATCTTGTTAGATAGTGTATGCTTAGTCTTAGGTGCTTTAGATACACTATGCTTGTAATTTACAATTGATGTTTTACGAAATCTATTTTGGCAAAGAATAGAGTTGATATTTCTTTTGTTTTGAACTTTAATTGTCCTGGAGTTAATAGTTGAACCGCATGAAAAACAATGACATCCCGAGTCCCAGTAAATTCTTCATCCTGTGACATATTTTTCTATATTTTATTATTTTTAGTATTTTTTATATTTAAGCCTAGAATCAATTCCAACAAAATCCGAGTGAACGACAACCTTTCTTACCACTATTAAAATTCGATCAAGAGAGTCGGCAGAAAACCTCTCCATACTTCCATGATAGCGATATTCCCATACTTCCTCCAGATTTTGGTGTACAGTGATGCATAACACTTGGGAACGATGAAGCCGCTGATAAGCTGATTATTTGGGAAAGAATTTTCCATTGGAATTTCAAATGGGAGGCTGGTCGTGGAATACTCACAAACTGAAACTCCAAGATCAGTGTTTACATAGTTGATTGAATCGTCGCCAACACGATCGTCATCATCAGCTACAGCTACAGACTTTCCATTTATTTTCTTCTCCGTTTCAACAACGTGAATATCAACCTGCAATAACAAACACTCAAGATCAATAGAGATTTGGATAAACGTTCATTCAAGGAAGATCTCTACCAAAACTTACAGATGTCCCAACATCCGCATGAGCAGTTTTGAAATGATCGGGGACCTTAACAGTCTGCTTGGGTTTCAAGTTATACAGAGAAGAAGAGGAAAGTCGGTCACCCTGATTTGTCTGCAACAAATATTTTCTTTTCAATCACCCATTGAGTACACAAAAGAAAAAGAGAAGAATAATACTTCATACCAAGTTGGGCGCTTCACTTCGAGGAGATGATCTACTGTCAGACATACTGTTGTGAGGTATGATTTTGAAAATGCGGGGGTCTAACAACCACACCCAACAATTCGTTTGGTAATCTGAAAGGACTTACTCCAATACACTTTCTAGAGAATCAACTAGACAGTCAGACTCAATCTAGAACAAAGTATATCAAAGATTTTAATATCTTTAACTCTTAATTCAATCCGCAATCAGCAAATAGAAATCTGCGAGCCCGATTGAATATAAGAGGAATTACTTGAACGGTACCAAAGACCAATGTTCAAGTGTCAATCAATGTAAATCAACAACCAAAGGTTGGATATTCTAATTGATTGATCTTAACGCACAACCTGTGATATTTCAATTATATAACAAAATATAATGTTCAAAAGAAATAACACAGACACAAGAATTTTGTTAACGAGGAAGCCGCAAATGCAGAAAAACCCCGGGACCTAGTCCACTTTGAACACCACACTGTATTAAGCCGCTACAGACACTAGCCTACTACCAATTAACTCCGGACTGGACTATAGTTGAATCCTAATCAACCTCACACTGATTCAAGGTACAGTTGCGCTCCTTACATCTCTGATCCCAGCAGAATACTACACACTTGATTCCCATAGCTGATCTCACCCATAACTAAGAGTTGTTACGACCCAAAGTCGAAGACTTGATAAACAAATCTGTATCATATAGAAAAGTATACGGGATTGAATAAATCTGTCTCCCACAGAAATACCAAAGAGTTTTTGTTCCGTCTTTTGATAAATCAAGGTGAACAGGAACTAATTGATAAACCAGACTTATATTCCCGAAGAACAGCCTAGTATTATCAATCACCTCACAATAAACTTAATCGACTAGCGAAACAAGTTATTGTGGAATCACAAACGATGAGACGAAGGTGTTTGTGACTACTTTTCTATCTTGTCTATCGGAGATATAAGTCTCAAGCCAATTTTACAATTGCACTCAATCACGATAGAAGCATCAAGATCAGATCACGCAACTATAAAGAGAATAGTTGGGTCTGGCTTCACAATCCCAATGAAGTCTTCAAGTCGTTAACCTACAGGGTCACGAGAAGAAACCTAAGGTTAAAGGATAATCGACTCTAGTTATGAAACTATTAACACACAGGAGGTGTGGGGATTAGGTTTCCCAGTTGCTAGAGTTCTCCTTTATATAGTTTTCAAATCAGGGTTTGCAATCCAAGTTACCTTGGTAACAAAGCATTCAATATTCACCGTTAGATGAAAAACCTGATTCAACCAAGCTAATATCTTTTAACCGTTAGATCGAACTTAGCTTGTTACACACAAATGAAATGTACCCTCATTTAGGTTTATGTAACCGTACCCAAACGTGTACACCATGTTGGTTCATAAATAGTTAACCGAGGTTAGCCATATGATTACTCTCATATCAAGCTTATTCATCTTAACCATAACTAGTTCAAATGACTCAAATGAAACTAGTTAAAGAGTTGTTCAATTGCTATATTGTCATGGATTTATACAAGAACACAATTGAAGCAAAATCGGTTTGATTCACTCAAATCAATACATGGACATTATAGCCACTGTTTGCAAAGATTTCATTCCTTATTAATAAATGTTTAAGTTCATGTACACTACCGATTTTATAAAGTAACCACTTAAGTACGCGTACTTAAGTACCCGGTTTTTTGAGTTTGGTTTTTCAAACTCAGCGGAAATTCACAGACGTGAACTTTCCGCCAGTACGCGTACGGGTACTCGTACTTAGGTAACTGAATGAGTTGGTTTTGAAATTCAAACATCAGCATAAATTCACGGACGTGAACTTCCGCCAGTATGTGTACGAGTATGCATACTTATCCAGTCTCCTTCAACCATTTTGTATACACACAAGTATGCATACTCTAGGTTCCCGGTTTTGGACTTATACACAAATGTGAGAACACACATTATGCTTATATACAAAGAAGGTTACACGATTCTAAGCTCTTTATTTCAATCTTTGAAACATTCTTCTATAATGACAATAGCCGTTTTCACACACTATTAGCATCAAAGCAATTTTCAAGATATTGAAATAATCATTATCGAAACATTCCAAGTCTCTTACACCAAATGATTGTATCACAAAAACCATGTAAGATGTTACTCAGCAATTTTCTTATGAAATAAGATGAACTTGGTCAAGCGAAAACTTACCAACACATATTTCGAGAAATATGTAAGCGAGATATACTCAGCTCGAAATCTCAAATGTGTATTTAAAAAACTATATCGTAATACGACTTATGTCTCAATATAGGAGATAGAGTAGAAATATACTTTTCAAGTGATAGATGAGTTTAAGTCTCCGCATACCTTTTGTCGATGAAGTTCCACAAGCTCTCCTTAGTAGTTCTCGTCTTCAAGTGATAAACACTGTGAAGTCTAAGCTCAACTACACAAACTATGTCCTAGTCCGAGACATCTATAAATAGACTAGAAATCAAGACTTATAGTTTTGATCACTAACATTGACAAACATGCTTGAGATAGCAACGCATGCGAGTTCGACCGAGCAGTGCTCTAACAGTCTCCCCTTTTGTCAATTTTAGTGACAAAACTATCAATACATATGGATTACAAAATAAATAAAAATTATAGCTTCTCATACAAATGCTTGATCTCCTTGGCATCTTCAACATGGCTCGAAATCTTCGTCACTTCCAAGTACTCCAATGATTCCAAAGGTTGTAAGTTTAGCACCATCGTTAGTTGAAGATCCGTAGCGATAACAATGATAAAACAAATGCTCTCGCTCATTGTTATATGGTGTCATAGTATTATTACACAGCATCAAAGTTCAATTGTATCACAACTTTGAAAATAACACTATGGTGATATGTATCACTCCCCCTTAGTCAATACTTCATCTCAACATGAAAACCGCTCCTCCTTACATAATGATCCGTAAACCATATGTATTTGTAGTATCACACTACACATTAATTCTCCCCCTTTTTGTCAATATAAATAGGCAAAGGTATGAAAACTAGTGGGATCCTCATGAAATTTTCATAGAGATACTTCATGACCAAAAGAGAATACCATATCAACTTATTTAGATGTCATCATAAAGCCGAAGCTCAATGCATTCATCAAGGAGTTTATAAATATACAAGATAACCCCTATAATATTCCACAATCGCACTCCCCACAAAGATTTGGAAATTAATTATAAGTTCAAAAAGAACTCTCCCCCATAAAATGTCATTCCCGAAAGAAAAACAAAGGCGACCTTACTTTCACAAGAAAAGAAGGATTTCTTTGGATATAACCAAATCACATGAAAACATGAATTTGAATCCAAAGTATTCAATTGAATTAACCACAAGAGAATCCATGAATAATCCAATCGAAATGCACAACTAAATTAACCACAAGAAAACCCATGATTAATTCAATCGGTCATGCTCTCATAAGAGAACTTAAGGAGCAACAACTAAACTGACCACAAGAGAATGATCAATTCAATTGGTCATGCTCAAACATAAGAAAATTTATGGAGCAACACAGTATATGCACAAAAATGTGGATCGGAGATTGACCAATACTGCGGAATAGACAATGATTCATTCTATTTTTCATCACTATTTGCACAATGACATGCAATAGACGTAATCCTTGTAAACAAAAGCTTTATCCTTTCTTCCATCAAAATAATGACATAAAATGCTTTAACTTTTGTAATGTCAAAAGTTCATTCTATCTTCTATCAATACTTTCATACCGACATACGAAAGACTTAACTTTTGACCACGTATGGGACAATCATAGTTCACGGACGCAAACACACTTATTCCATAACAAATTGCAATATATGAAACCATAAAGATTAATACTGCAAACATAATCTTTGCCCTTAGAAGGTAGAATCAATCTTTTTCGTCCGGATTTACACCAATAATAGCTACCAAACGCGTATAAAAATATTTTCAAAAAAGAACATACAAAGTCATTAAAGACCATGCATCATAGTTTATATAAGATGATTGTGAACATTCAAGAATCCCATAACAATGCGTACTAATGCCCATTCTTGAACTTCCTTCTTTGTGATTTACCGACAACATTCTTGTAAAATCTACAAAAGATCTTATAAGAGTAGTACTCCAATAATCCAAGTGCCCAAGTCCAAGAGAAGTGGAACAAGTGCGACGAAATGGAGCAAAACACTCAAAACCAAGAGACGGGGAAAAGACCAATATGAACTCATCCAAATTCGATAATTCTCATCTCCAATTTGAAGAGAATTCAAATAGGAAGAAAATTAAAAAGGAATGAGGTCATTCCGAGTTCGGACAAAGAAATTACGGCGAAAACAAGTTTACCGAATATCGACGTCTACAGGCAAGTATGCATATGGGTTTGCAAACGAATTTTCATGACCTGGAGTAGTATGCAAACGGGTATGCGTACTAAAATGCCTGGATTTTGATTTTGAATGATTGTATGCATACATGGCATGTGTACCATGAAGTCCAAACATCCCGAACTACTATTTTCAAACCTAAACATACAATAACCTTAAACACATATCAAGTTAGGTAGAAATGAACTATAAGAAAGGTACACGAATCATTATAAGTACTCTAAGCAAATAAAAACACAAATACTGCTCAAGTTTATATACATACCTTTTTAGAAGAATCCAATCGAATTCTACAGCCTTACCGATCATAATCTGTGTGCCCAATTCTCGTGCTTCCCTCACCGTATACATAGCAGGGAATTCCTTGGTGAGGATGCACTTACAACGCACTCAAGTTGTGTTGAGGTGAAAAATGTCTTGCTCAGCACAAGTAACTTTTGGATTATCATGAAAGAGATCGCTTTTAGAACCTTTCATATCCAAATCCATCTTTCCAAAGAACTTATTAAGTTCCAACATCATGGATATTGCTTTCTCCATAGTCATGGAATTTTCAGGGAGATAATTCCTTTTCACACTCAAAACATCATTGACTTTCTTTGGTATCCACTTCTGAGTGTGTTTAGGAATAACTGGAACCTTCTTCTCATTACTCTCTTCTAGAATTCTCGAAAGAGAATTGGATTGACTATTCTTTTGCAAGTTAGTCTTTCTCCAATTGGGAGTATCGGATCTTGTCTTTGTTTTTACGAAGTTATCCTTTTGATAACCATTACGACTGTGAAAAGGATTTGTATGACATTTATAGGAAAATCTAGGTTTATCATAGCGCTGATTCCTTTGCCTAAAGGTTGGACAGTTACAACCTGTAACGTTAAGGGGATTAGTCTTAACATATGATCTTGGTTTCACAACTTCTTGTGATGCCCAAACTAGAACATCATGAAGTTTCTCATTCCTTATACCGAAACGATATCTCCTTTCCAGGTGACCTTTATTTCCTCAATAGTGGCAAACATAAGGAATGTGCTTACCTCGATCAGTATGTGATGACTTTGGAGGTTGATATACTTTTCTCTTTTGAACCTTAACTGTCGGTGAAGGTATTTCACTTTTACCATCATTGAAAACCTTTTGTTGAGAATAATCACTAGCCTTGACAAATTTTACCTCTTTGCTAATACTTGGAGCATATATTCCCTTATAGCCCAATCCTAGTGCATCACAATGATTTTTACTTGCTCCTAGCATAGTGGTTAACTTGCTTGAACTAGTATTGAACTTTTTCAAGTCACCTTCCAACATTTTGATTTTATCAAGAGCAGCATCTAAATCAGCCTCAAGACGTTTTTCTCGAGCGAGAAAAGCGCTTTCTCTGTCATCAAAACGAACTTGTTGAGAGTTAACCCTTGCTTCATATTCTGCAAGTTTCTCTTCCAACGAAAAGTACTTTTGATAAAGATTATCACATTCAAGTGACTTCATACGTAGGTTTTCCTCAGAATCTTTGAGGATCGATTCGTTAGAACGATTCGAAATATAAACACCTGCGTAACATCTTCTCAACTGCTTGTTTTTCGACAGAGAGGAGTCAGAAGAGGTGTGACATGAGAAATTGTAATATTTTTCTTTTCCAACGAATTCAAAACCTTAACATACTCTAAGACTTCCTCATCAACCTTTTTATCAATATCTGAATCACCTTCTTCAGAAAGTTCATCCAACTGTTCTTCTAGGAGTGTTTCCCAGTTATCAACAGTTTTCACATTAAGAGAATGTTTAGATATTGTCATAGATGTGACAGTTCTCTCAGGTGAATCCAAGCTTTGAAAAACATCTGGTAAGGGTTCAGGGTATGTGTCTTTGCATATTCACCATGCTTATGGTTTTTCACTGCCTAGGGTTTATTTGTCCGTCTCCATGTTGATGTAAGCAATGAAATCACTATGGATATGTTATTGTTGTTGTTGTCTTGATGATAGATCTATTAGACCACCTCTATGTATTATGTTCAACTAGTCATGTAACCTAGCATATAAGGTCTAACATTTTACTCGTATTCTGAATGTAGTTCGATACCTTTATGGATGTTGTCACTGTCTTCCAGATGGTCTCATGAGGGTCACTGATGTCATGGTTGATGGTAAGATCGATGTTGCTGCTAGATAAGGAAATGTTGGAAAGGGTTGTGCTTCTGCAGTTCTGTTCTCAAGCAAGCTGGTACCAAGATCATAATGACTGAAATTGTTGAAATTTTTAGGACTTGTATCACTTGTTTTTTAGAAACCTTGAACTGGTTAATTAGCAGCTGAATCCTTTTTTCTTTTTATGAGTTTGGACTAAATTTATGAGTACAATTCAATGTAATAGAGTTGTCATTTTGTATTAGATGAATCTGGTTTTATATGGAATTTGAATTTGAATTGTCATTTGAATTTTAGTATTAATTTTCATTTGAATGTAATTTGAGTTTCAGTTACTGCAATTTGAATCTGAATCATAATTGTCTCAGCCCAGTCAGAATGAGTGCATTCAGCCAACCGGATCTGACATATATTTTTAATATTAAAACAAATCAAATCTACGACGGCATACAGATGTCGTGCTTAGCGTCATCTTGAAAGCATAGTTATTTAGGGGCACCTTGAAAGTGCCATTTCAGAAAAAGACATTGAATCTATGGCACTTTCAGCGGCACTCTGAAAGTGTCTTTTAACTCTCTGAAACGACACTATTCAACTATCTTAAAACGGCTATTTTCCACTAGTGGTTGAACAGACAACATTCCATCATCTAACCAAGAATCATCGTATGAGAAACACTCTCTCAATTGAGCGAACTTATTCATCATTTGCATAAACCCACAACACATTCACAATCCTTGATCATAATTGATCTCACACACTTCTCAGCTTCCCTCCTATAGATCAACCCTCTTCCCTCTTTGTGACCGAATTTACCCATCTATAAATACCCAATTTCAAACTCATTTCAAACCAGAATTTCTAAATATCTCTAGAATTTCTCAATCTCTCAATTTTCTTCAAATCTAAAACAATCACGCCTTCTCTACAATTCTTAATTTCTTGTAATATGGATTCACAATCTCAAAGTCAAGGCAAAGGTAAAAAAACCAAAGTCTATGGTGCAAAATACAACCTCACGGAAGATGAATTCATTTGTCGTCATTATTTTTTTTAACCCAAGATTGTATCAGTGGTGCACAACAACATGGTAACATGTTGGATTATGTTGGATTGATAATGCAAGCCAAGAGAGGTAGGGAGAGTGGTCTTGCGGATGGTGATGTTGAAAGACAGGTTCGTACAGATTGTCAGCGAAAACATGGCAAACAGTTCGCTTTCAAAAGTTGTTATCATATTTTGAAGGTGTTGAAAAAACATAATCCAGAATTGTTAGCAGGTAATCAACAAGTACTTGAAAGGTCACCATACAATTCTTATCCCTCAACACCAAATTCTTCACCATTTTTAACCCGTCCATCAAATTCTTCACCAGATACCCCAAGAAACTCAAATGTCAACTTAGTTCTCAATAATGATGATGCTAATAAAAAACTTCTAGGAAGAAACAGAGCAAGACTTTCTAGAAAATCATCTCAAGAAGGTGGAAGCTCTGATGGATTTCACATGGCGGAGTTTATGGTACATCATAAGACCGTTGAGAAGCAAAGAGCGGTTGATAGGAAAATTCGAAACAAGGAGAGTAAGAAAAGTCGCTTTTCTCAAGAAAAATTTATGAATGACTATGACAAGCATAACATTCTTCAATCTGACACTTCAATTATGAACCCCCAGCAAAAACATCCGTGACAAAGCGAATTTGACAGGATTCAAGCGAAGATTGAACAACATGCTAGATTTAATAACAACCAACCTGCTGGTGATGATGAGATGAGTTCGATGTAGTAGAACTTCTAGATAATTGATGTATTAATTTAAGTTTTAATTTGAAGTATTGCATTTTAATTTGATCTGTTGTTATTGCATTCTACTTAATACTCCCTCCGTCCCACTATTAGATGACCTATTTAGTTTAAAATTTTGTCCCACTATTAGTTGACCTATCTCATTAAACAAGGGGATCTTTCTAAAATTATCATTTAGAGTGATTATCGTTAGTATAAGAAATATGTATAATTTGGTATCCATGTTTATATTCGTTACGTAGGTGTTTTAAAATGCTTTTCAATGATACAAAGTTTACGAAAATCCATGGTATAGTTTGAGAGATAAATCATTTCTAAATTTTACATTTTATTATCCATAAGGGTATAATTATAAAAATACTTAAAAATACTCCTTTCCATTCATTGTCTTAAGAATTGTGCAAACTTGAACTAGGTCATCTAATAGTGGGACGGAGGGAGTATTAGTTTGAAATGAAAAGTAGATTAATTTGAAATGTTAAAGTCTACTTAAACAAGTTTCGCTCATTATCTTAAACTAATCAACTTAATAATTAAACTAAAATACATAATAACTTAATAATTAAACCAAAATACATAACTAAAATACATAACTTAATACATACGCCTACCTGCTCTTCCATACCCTGCCCAAAGTTTCGCTCTCAGATCTTCTCTTAAACTGTCATGCAAATTATGGTTCTTAGTCATTTGAGCATAATTTCTTGCAGGCACGCCTCTTTGTGGTTGAATCTCAGGCCTCACATCTTCATCTTCATAGTTAGTCCACTCCTTATCGCGACGGGTTTCCTGAATTACCATGTTATACAAAATTATGCAAGAGAGCATAGTCTTGTGCATTTCACGAGCACTAAACCCATGATATGACCCAAGAATAATAGCGAACTTCCTCTTCAAAATTCTAAAAGCGCGTTCCACATCCTTCCTCATTTCCATTTGGCGGTCGTTAAAATGCGGTATGAATGGCCTAATGCACCTGCAGGGGGATGACGGTAACATTGAACCAAGGTGGACCATTTTGGGTAGATACCATCCGTAAGATAATACCCATGAGTGTACCGATGGCTGTTGATCATGAAATGGACTTGGGGCCAAATTCCATACTTCAGATCTTCAAACAAAGGTGACTTGTGCAAAACATTAATATCATTTTGTGAACCCGGAATACCAAAAAAAGCGTGCCATATCCAACAATCATAAGAATCATCTTCAAGGATAACAATTGGTTTTGGATAATGACCATTATATTGACCGGCCCAATAAACAGGGCATCCTTGCCATATCCAATGCATACAATCAAGACTACCTAGCATTCTTGAGAATCCCCTTTCCCCATTCTACCTCAATATTTGTCTAACATCTTCCTTGGTTGGTTTTTCGTAAATATGTTGGACCAAAATGATTAATTATTACTTCACAAAACAATGAAAGGTAAGTGAATGAAGTTGTCTTACCCATACGAAGGTAATCATTGTTCGCATCCGCTAGTCCGCCATAACCTAGAATTCTTAAAGCCGAAGTAACTTTTTGTTCAGGACTATGACCTATAATATTCAGTGCATCAAATTGATAATTAAATTGAGGTTCTACCCGACAAAACTCTTCAATAATCTTTTTCACCTGATGGGGAGGCATGCAGAATCAGACGTTGAAAATATTGATCAGAGTACACACAATTGAGAAGAAAATAATCGTGCATCAGCTTCTGGTGGTAAAATTCCATCCCTCGATACGTATATCTTCTTGAGAATACTTCTTGTGTCTCTGGAACTCTAGGTATTTGGCCCGTATGTACGAGCATCAGAGTGTCAATTAGTTTATTATCTTCAGCTTCCTCATAGTCAAGTTCTTGCAACCTCCTTTGATGCATTTCTTGTTGTAATCTAAACCGATTCATAATAACATTCCTCTTTTCATCGGATCTCGCCATTGATGATTATGAAATTTAAAATTGAAAATAAAAATAGAGAAATTGGTAAAAGAATATATATGTAGAAGTAGGTGTGAGTAACTTGAAGAAGTACAGGGCGTACATATAAGAACCAGTAGGGGTAAATAGTTGTTGCAAAATAACTACCGATCGATAATCATAATATCGTCAGCGATACTATTTATATCGGGCGATGGATTTTATGACGCCAGCGATATTCTGAACATCGTCAGTGCTCTGCATAATAACGATCGATAAAAAGTCTGTCGCTCCGTGGTTTTCCCATAGTATCACAACTCATCTGCCATGCCACCTGGTATGTCACACATGATTTTTTAATCTTGTGCTTAGGAATATGCCTTATCACGGAATTCTACTCCTTTTTTTTTTTTGTGTATGTGTGGTGGTGGGTGGGGGGGGGGGGGGGGGGTTGTGTCATAGGGACACACCTCATCTGCCAATCCCCCCCCCCCCACCCACCCCCCCACCCCACACACACAGAGAATCAAAAAAAGAAGAAAGAAACACACTTTTCAGAAACGATCCAATGAGAAATGCATTAAGGCTAAGTCTTATGATTGAAGGTGCTAGATTAGCAGTTAAGTGTTGCAACTCAAAAAAAAGTGTGGCCTAAAAGTTAACACTAGTTCTCTCTCCTACCAATTGCTAGCATGTGAACTAGCAGCTAGATAGTTTCGCTGAATGATTCAGTGCAAAAAAAACACCTTTTCGCTGAATGGTTTAGCGTTGGACGATATAGTTTTTAATCTAACGGTTGAGATTTAAAACGCTGAACCATTCATCGTTGGGCTGACGTGGACTGCTAATCTAGCTGCTAGATTAGCACTCCTATAAAACTTAGAAGATAGTCCTAGCTGACGTTGACGTGGACTGCTAATCTAGCCGCTAAATTAACACACCATAAGACTTGAAATGACATCAAATCTTCCACTCAAATGTTTAAGAAGTCAAAACTCACATAAATTCCCTTGCATGTTTTTCTAATTAATACTAGAAGGTACGACTCAGTGTCTCCTATGATCGTACTGACATGCCTAATGTACGGCATGTTTTTCTTTTGTCTTGTATCAAATGTTACGTGATGTTCATGATCCACTGCTACTATAGGTTAGCAAATAAGGTTCATCAATGTGTTGATTTAGCACATACAGAAACGAAATATCATTTGAAGTAACGAGATAGTGAAACACACCACATTTAGTAATCTTAGTTCTACTAGAACAATGTACAACAACTCCATGCATTTAAGAGTATGTTGGAGGAGAGAAAGGGTCTGATTCGTTCAAAGAATTAGGGGAATTACCTGAATTTGATTTTATCACCATTAGAAACCATATGTACATGCATGCATATGAGTCGCGTCCAGTGGATTCAGTTAGTCAACACAAAATAAATGGAGAAAACAAGTCACACGTGAAAGACCTTTATTCCCACTCCCTTTAAGGCAACAATGGGATGAAATTCTTATCATAATTTAAGGGCTAATTTTCACTATTTTCTGTTTACTTATTAAATGAACTGCTGGTTTAGATTTGTGCAGCTCCTCAGCTTTTGGTTTATTCACTTGGTTGGTGCTCGTGAGTAATAATTTAACAATATAATAGGCTCTTGTTAGCTTATTATACACAATTAAGATTTAATAAACAAATTGATTGGTTGCGTTAGCAATTGTTTTGGTGTATGAAATGAAATCTCAGTACAAGGAAAACGAGTTTTCATTGCAGTAAAAGACTTTCTTATAATCCTTAATTTGTCTATGGGGTACTAGGTTAGAGTTTTAGTCTTTGAGAGCATCCACGAGACACAGCGGGACAGACTATCGAGTAAAAGCTGGATCAAAATCAAATATAGTCGAGCGAACGTATAAAGTGATCTTGTGATGGGGCGAACGTATAAAAGTGATCATGTGATGGGGCGAACGTATAAAGTGATCCTTGTGATGGGACGGACATTAATATGTGATCCTTGTGAGGGGACGAACATTATATGTGATCCTGATCAAATTTACTCTTTCATCCTAGTGTAACACCACGGACTAAACTCAAATTTGATCTTTTTTTTTGGTCTTTAGTCTTAATCGCACCACTGCAATTGCTCTTAGAGAATGCACAAAATGGTCTCATGTATCTATCTGCACGTCAAGGCACTGGTTAGGTGACCTTTTTGTTTTTCTATTTGTATTCTTGATAAAAGTCTCCAAGACAATTATTACTGGTGATCTTTTCTGGGATACTAAAACCTAAAACCTAAACAAAAAAAAAAGCATAAAAGCAAATCCAACTCGTTTAAAATTTTACATTGACTTTTATCGTCATCACCACCGTCCACGGCCAAAATGGCCGAGATATCGATTTCGATGTTTATTTGAGATGTCGATATCACTATATTCACCTATACTTTACCGACAACCTATATTTTACCGATATTCACCGAAATATAGTGTATTGGTCTCTCTCGATATTCACTGAAATCCGATATTAACTACATTGCACTTAATTGCTTTAATTTACCACGATTGTTAAAAATGGGTACCAGTTCTTCAAGGGCTAATATCAATCCCCATAAAACAACACAATCACGATTGTTAAAGATGGCCACCAGATCTCTATATCAACCACAGTAACTGATGCCCGACCTCTAGCAATCGTGCAATTTACCACTACTAGATAAGAAGATCAGTTTGTTTAAGTCGTATAAGGCTAACCCCTATGAGCTAGATTGAACTGCTAGATTCGCCAGAAAGTGTTGCAAATCAAGAAAAAAGTGTGGGAAAAAAGTTAACACTCCTTCTGGATATTTATCTCTCTTAACATTTGCTCGCAGTTCAACTAGCAGCGAGATTGAAACGCTGAATAGTTCAGCGCTCAAAAAGTAGTCCAAAAAGTGGTCCGAAAAATATAAATCATCCAGAGCTGGATATGTTAGATGACTACCCATCGGCGGCATAAGTACTGGTTGTTTACTAGGGTCACCAGTGGGAATTCCAGTTAACATGTACCAATCTATAGGAATGAGGCCAATTTCAAACTCCCGAAAGTGAAAACTCTTGGTTTTTGACCACCATCTCTCAGCTATGGCTTCAACCAAGGCTCTATCCCCATTAGCGAAATCAAACTCAAAAACAGAAGAAAATCCACAATTGTCACAATATCGTTTTGCTTCCGGATTATCTTTCACTACAATATTGTAATACTCTTCGATATCATTCAAACTACCTCTAAAGCTTACTTTGCGAGGGGATTTAGTAACATCGTGACATACATGTCTACCACATTTCCATGATGAAACTATATCCAACCCATCTAGCATTTCATCCATACTCATACTACAATCAATAACAAACATGAAAAAAAATATAATTATCATTGTCATTCATTTTCATCCATACAAACTAAATGATCATTATCAATTCATCCATACAAACTAAATTATAATTATTATTCATTTTCATCCATACAAACTAAATTATCATTATCAGTTCATCATACAAATAATCAAATTATCAACACTTTCATTTTTTGTTCATCACAAAATGAATTTCATATTAAACCCTAACAATTCTAAAAATTAATTTCAATCACATATCATTTAAATCAGGTAAACATATCATCTAAATGATGCATTATATCAACTATCAATCATCAATTTCATCAAATTTTCATCATAATCAAAAATTAAGAAACAAAAAACCTAAAATTTTAAATCCTTACCTCAATCAATTTCGTGGACGGAATTGAATGAAAATACTCTCAAACGATCGAGAAATTGATGGAGTACAAACCCACAGAAGGAATTGAGAAATAAACGTCTAGCATCACTGATCTACGAAATCCATTAGAGTGGGTGTGTTTGAGAAGGAAAATGAAATGGGAAGAACTGAGGAAGAAGGGGTTTCTTCGTTAGAGAAAACCCGATTCTGGGACGCTGAACAGTTCAGCGTTTTCAATCTAGCTGACCAAGTCAAACGCTGTTCGGTTCAGCGTTCACCTGGACGTTGTACTATTCAGCGTTTCGCTACTAGATTCGTCATACCATAGGGGATAGTAGGTTGCCCAAACTGACGTGGATGTCCAATCTAACAGCTAGATATCTATCTGTTAAAGATTAAGAAACATATAGATATCTTCTCAAGATTAAGTAAGACACGCGTGATAACCTCTCGTAGAGCTACAGAGATTCGTTTAAAGATAAAAAAGAGAAATTACCAAATTAACTCTAAAATTGACAGTGGTGTGAAAACAAACATAACCCCGTCGTCATCATTGATTATTTACGACTCCCAAGACGGGATGGAGAGAGCAAATGATGTTGACTTGTCAACGAATAGACGGGTCCCGAAATGGGACCCACCACGTGCCTTTCGTCATATAGTGAGCAATGGATTTTTGTATTATTGGTGAGATCGTATATGCCATGAACTTACCAAATAAACCAGCTGTGCCCCCAAGATTTTACCTCACCCTAGAGGTCTCGTCTGGGACCCACATGAATAACTCCAATATCGTCCGCGGGACCCACATGGATAATTCGTTGAACTGTCTTCTTGATATTTCCTTTCGTTTCCCCTTTGCCGACACCCATACACACAATTGGGTTGGGTCCAAGTTCTACTTTGTGGTGGAGGTGGAATATTTATTTTTCGTACATCACTCACTATTACTTGCAGATGTGTGTGGGGTGATGACACGTGGAGATATGCCTGTCTTGTTGTGTTAGTTCTTAACTCGGCTAGAAAACAGAAGTAGTTAAAATGTGGTGGAACCCACTCGAATTTAGTAAAACTACTACGGATGTTCAAAGGGCAAAAATGGGATATATGAGTCGAAAGATTGCTTGTGGTCGTCCGAAACGATTGTTGGGTGTTAATCTTGAAAAACTAGAATACAAACGAATTTCTAAGTTCAGATGTATTACAAGTTAATGGATTACTCATATGATGCATGAGTTAGTGGATTGCTCGCCAAGTAGATTTTCTGGTACTAAAAAGTTGTGCTACGTAGGAGGGACCGACATCCGGTTTCGGAGACCCACATTCAACTGAACTGAACTAGTAAGGCTTACTCTAATCGCGATCCAAGATTCAAGCTTTCTGCTGGATCCACATCACCAAAACTCAACGCCTAGCCATATCGGCAATCCAAGATCCTGCCTCCATACGCCATTTCAAATGGCACAGCACACCATTAGAAATGGCGTAACCTTGGAATATGCGTATACGCCATTAGGAACGGCGTATTGACTGCGTTGACCGGTCAATACGCCATTTGAAATGGCGTACCGAAATTGTAATACAATAACACGCGCAACAACAGACCTTCTTCTCTTTTCTTCTCTTCCTCAAAAAAAAACCGTAAACCCCTATTTTGCTGTAATGGATTGGTGATGATTTAGTTTGTTTTAGAAGATAATCTTACAAGGGTTCGTAGTAGGGACTGTGGGGAATCTTTTGTTGCTATTTTGGGAGATTTTCATCAACAAATCAAGCCTAGGTATGAAATTTAAGTTTTGATTGATTTTGTGTTTTTGATTTAAGTCATAACGATTGATTTCTATGCAATTGGATGTATAAACTTGATTATGTTGTCATGGACATGGAGCAGTAGCACAATGTTTGAATTGATTTGAAAATTTGGAATATGAATTTAGGGTTTCGGATATTTGGGTTCATTTACGTGAAACACAAATTGTTTGATTGATTCATCTTTAATGATTGTAGTTGAATGATTTAATTGTATTTTGGAAGGGTTCATGAATTTGTTATTTGTAATTTGATGACATTTTTTTTAGCATTTGGTCATGAGTTTGAGGATTAAGTTTAAAGTTGATGTGGAGATGATTACATGAGCGAATTTGATGTTGTTAATCCCAATATGTTTGATGTTTTTATATGAGCATTGATCATACCTTACTGTAATGTGAATTTGATTGTGGTAATATAGGTTGATTGTGCATAGATTAATATATGTGGTTGTTTGTTTGTTATTCAAATGTTGATTGTGCTTATTGTTTGCTTTTTTAGATAATGGAGCATATCGATTTGTATAGGTTTGAGAAGTTATCCGAAATAACTCAACATAACGGACATAAACAACATAAATGTGAGGACTTGAGTAAGAGACGTTTTAGATGTAGGAGTAGTTGGACTATGGTAAAGGATTTTCACAGCATAGTGGTTACTGATAACCCTCGCGCACTGCTCCTTCTTCATATGTGTGGCTTTTCTTCCGTATTTCAATTTAATTTTAAGTATGCTGATAATGGATTAGTTGAAGCTTTACTTGAGAGGTGGTGGAAGAAGACTAAAACCTTTCATTTCCGTGAGTTTGAGATAGGTTTGACCCCTCTAGATTTCTTTAGGTTGACTGGTATTCCAATCGGAGGAGGTAAGCCAATCCCAGAATTACACAAGGAAACCCTCACGTAACAAGAAATTGAAGCTATGGATGATAAGTATTTCCGTGGTGTGTTGGATCATTTGGCAGATAGAAAAATTCAGGACAAGAAAAGTGGAGATTATGAATCGAAGGCATGTATCATCCGTATTTCTCACTTGGCTTATTACATTTTAAGTAGGAAACCTCCAGCTAACAACACCGATATTGCCGATGAATTGACTAGAATGTTCTTGCTTTGGTGTATTGGGTCTTTTTTGTTTGCATACTATAGTGGTAGAGTAGATAAACGATGGTGTTTAGTGTTGGATAATTTGGATGAGATTGGTTCTTATGATTGGGATACTCCAACTTTGAGTAATTTGTATAAACATATAGATGAATGGAGTTCGTGTGTACGAGCAGATATGGGTGGGATGTGGATCATTCCATCCAAGTATTCCTAATCTCAATATCACTTTATTCGGAATGTTACATGTTTAACCAACGTTCACTGTGTGAAAATATACACAAACAGAGAGTGGTATAACGTAAGAGTGTAAGGGGGTGTAAGCCAAAAAGGTCAAACAAATATAAATCTGGCACGCCATTTGTAATGGCGTGCTACCCTTACGCCTTTTGAAATTCCGTGGCACGCCATTCGTAATGGCGTACGAGAGAATAAAATCTTCAAATATTCCTTGTTACGCCATTTGAAATGGCGTGTGATGTTTTTTTGATACGCCATTAGAAGTGGCGTGCCGGGGTTACATCCATATCGCATCCAAGCAAACTGAAGCAGAGGCTGGGAATAAAGCAAATAGTGGTACTTTACACCACGGTTTTTGGTCCATATCTTGGATCTTGGATGTCCATTAAAGTAAGCCTAAGAGTGTTTCCCTAGGCCAACTATTATGGTGCAAGATTTCATTTCGTTATAGCTTAATTGTAGTACAACTCAACTATTATGGTCTCCCTTGTCATTTATATGTAACGATATTTATTTGTTACATTTGAAAGTTGGCCAGCTTTGATCCACTTTGTAGCTAAGGGAAATCACACAAAAACTGAGTTTTTATTGAAAAAACTACTTTACAGAATTTTCATTCTTTTACACTAACTTCTCATTTTCACTATTTTCATTTACTAAAACTCTTTTTTTTTACCTATTATATTTCTTTTCTTTTCTTAATTATCTTTTAACCTATCCAAATACTCCAACGAAAAAAATTTGGACAAAAAAGAAAATGGATACTCAAATCCGTAAGGTTTAGCTAATGGATGGCATCGGGCCATATTGAGGTTGGCCTAAGATCCATTTCCCTTAAGCTTCAAATGAAGAGCTATAGTTAAGGAAAATCCTTTGTCATAATGTTTGGCCTTGGAGAAGAAAGCTGACCTCTTACGATCTAGGATATGTTAGAACATTATGGTTGGCATAGGCTAAGTCAGAAAGCCGAAATGGGGATTAGCCGGGGACCAAAGTAAAAGCAACCCCCATAGTATTTGGCCATCCGGGATGAAAAACTCAGTTTTCACCAGCTTAATTAAAAATTGAAAATAAATAAATATCCAGCCAATATATTTTCAACTAAATATCTCAACAGTAAAAAATGCTTAAGTACAAAAGTGGACTTCAAAATGTAATTTGGCGAAGACTAAGGTTTCGAATCTGGGGGAAACATAATTTCAGTACGCCTAGTATAGCATGTCTATTTATCATAATGTAGCGAAACATGATATCACAATGGTTGTATTTCTGGTTATTTTGTTTTTGGTACTCAGGTTTTGTTCAACTTTGAGTTTGGTCTAACATTTGTCCAGCTTGGTGTTTGGTACTTGAAAATAACGTTGACCCACGTTGACTCTTGGCTTATGTTTAGCATTTATTAAAAAATAATATAAAATCTATTAAATGACCGAATTTACTATTATACCCTTCTGTTTAAACCAAAAGGAAGTAGAACCCGATTTGTCTACTTTCCTTTCTAATCCCTTCTCTTCTTTCTTTCTCTCCGGCGATTCAGAGAGGTGAATTATGCTGAGAGTTTTCTGTGGAAGCATGAAAGAGATTAATCAAACCGAGAGAGAAGATATTCATGTTGATGATGGCGATGAGATTGATTGACTCGGGTAATTGGGGAAAAAGAAAATCGATTGAACTCAGGTAATTGGGAAAAAAGGAAATCGATTGAACTCAGGTAATTGGGGAAATGGTAAATCAGAAAGAAAAGAAGTATGGTTTGTTTGATTTGATTTTGAATTGGTATGTCTATCGTAAACCCAGGAAGAAACTATAAGGTTCATAGGATTTATCTATCTTTTCTTATCCAGATAGAAATTAGGGTTCTTGGGGGTGAATTTACAGAAATTAGAAATTTGGGGATGAGATTAAAGATGGGTATTGAGTTAATTGAACATATTAGGTTGAAATTTTAGATGAAGTTAAGTCTCAGGCAATGAATTGAAATCTCAGAGAGATTAAGGGTTTTTTTTAGGATTTTGGTAAGTGGAGGTTCTGGTAAGGGGAGGTTTGGTTGTGAATGGAATTCCAGAAATTCAAATGTTGGTATGATTAAATCGAATTGCTAGTTGGGACTTGGGATGTAGTGGGTTGTGACTGAACTAAATTGAGATGAATGGGGATGACAATATGAAGTAATAGAAAAGAAAAGAAAGATTTAGGGTTAATAGAGGAGGTGCGAGATCGAGACAACATAGAGAGGGAACTATTGTGTTTGGATTTCATCCAAGAAAATCAACGAAAAGTTATGTCCAAAATCCGATGATGCTACCATGAAATGTTAACCGTATTACGAGTAATTGAGGATTATAGCTTGGATTGAAATTGGGTTTGTTGTGGTTGAGATGGTTCCAATCGGTGGAGGAAATTTACGCAAATAATATTTGGTTTTGCTGGTGTTGACGTCTGGGGAAGATGACTGAAGTGCTTCTGTCGAGAGATGGGTGCTTAATGGTGGTTGAAACATCCATTAGATCAGACCGTACGCTAATGGGTTTATTAAACCGTTGGATCTCATGTAAATATTAGAAAAGTGAAGGATATGATAGCAAACTCTCATAATAATTACATTTTTACCATTTTTTAAAAATTATTTATTAATTCGTTTAACAGAAGTCAATATATAACTGAGTCGATGCGGGTCAACGTTTTTTCCAAGTACCAAACACCAAACTGGAAAAATGTTACACCAAAGTCAAAAACTGGACAAAACCTGAGTACCAAAAATAAAATATCCCTTCTCTAAATTCTAGAGAATCGACCAAATAAGTTGCACCATAGTGCTTGCTCCTACAAAATGTATAAAATCGCTGGTAATAATATTGCAAGACTCTAGCCTTGTGTTTAAGGTGTGACCGGAAGGGATGTAACGCATGCTCAAATATTTTAAAATTGTAATGGATGGTTCGTTGGTTGCTATTCTCGAGTCAAAAACATCGACGATTCACCACAACATCGCTTTGAATCGACATTCGTGTTCGTGTGGATCGACAAATTTATGGGCAAAGTACTCCTTTGTTTTAGGAGCATCTCATATCGAAGAAGAATACAATCAGATTAAATGGTCGGATTTTATTTCTAGATATACCATCATCTCTCCCTTATACATAAAATTCTTTAGGATATCTTTGCGGTTTATCGCTCTTTCTCTTCGCGATCTACTTGTAATTGATGTCTTTATTTGTATTTGGGTTTTAATTATCTTTTATTTTGATGATTTTTTTATTCTTGTAAGCGCATATGTCAACACTTTGATTTGAATAAATCAAAATATGTTGATTGTCCCAAAAAAAAAAAAAAAAAAAAAGGTTGAATTCGCATATATCTAAAAACATGCATTAAATTCAGATATCTAGTTTTTTTATCGAAAATATAAGTGATCAAATATCAAGCAATTGCATTTGCATATTTGCATTTTTTTTTACCCTTTATGGGGTAGGATCTGTTGACATGGTTAGAGTGACATAATCTTGATATTTTAGCGTCATTTTCTCTACCAAACCCAACCGGTAATGAACTTGAAGCTAATTTTTTGATGACATGATCTTCTTATAAGTCTCTACACTCTAACCAAAAATGAGAGCATTCTGAGACGTATTAGACCACCATCCATCATTTTGAATATCAACCGTTGAAAATTAATTGTTGAAACTAAAATTTACGGATGGTGAAGTTTCGTATTTCAGAACACTCTCATTTTTAGTAGAAATGTAGAGTTTTATATGAGGAACATGTGACCAAAATCTTAGCTTCAAATTCATCGTAGTTAAGATTTTTCAGAAAAAAAAATGTCACCATGTCATGATAATATCATTTTAACCATGTCATCGGATCCTTACCCTTTATAAAAATATATATACTGTAACTTATTTTGCAAGAATGTATATCAACATTTCTAATTTTTTTTTTCCATTTTCAAACTTTAGCTACATATAAATTTTTTTATCCTTTTTTTAATTATTATTCAATGTTAATATTTTGCAAAAGGAAAAAAAATTCTGTTAATCATTTTTTTTATGCAAACATACGAGCAATCTGTTGAAATCATCCGGTATTATTTGAGACCTGGATAAAAAACCTGATACAAATTCGAAGTAAAAAAGAGTGCATACTTTCATCTTTTTATAACTTACCCATGGTCATTGGTTTCCCATAGCTCAAAGAATGTAATTTTCGTAGGGTAAGGTCTGCGTTCAATTGCGGATCCTATTAGATTTTTTTTCTTTTGATCTTTAAACACTCTCAGTGACACAACAAAGGGTCTTTGCTCTTTAGCCTTTTGTTACGAACAAACACGGTGGTCCAAGAGTATATTGTCAACAGTTGTGGGTGTGGCTATAAATTGGTTTCTCACCAACATAATTGTTTCACCATTACCAGAGCCTAATTGTTTCATCCAAACCGTACGTAGTCTCTTGTAGTTGTAGATAGGCCTTAAGTGACATAACCAACTTTTTAACCCATGAAGTTTGACAAAAATAATGGAGTGGTCCATTTTAGATGAGTGCTCTCATAGGCGTGGACGTCCATGCAAGAGGTATTCGAGAGGTTTGGGGATTCGGTGGTCCATATTAAGATCTTGTCACTAACGCACTAGCGATCCCCTTTGTTGCACCATTTTTTGATTGTATGCATCTAGAGAAGTAAGTGAGCTATCAGCATTAAATGTTGGAATGGCTAGTAAGCAGCACTTCAGCAGCCGGTAGATGTATCTTGTCACTGGTGACTGGTGTATTAGGTTTAGGTTGGATCCAAAAGCTACCAAAAACTATGATGATAAAGACAAAAAGAATGTCTTGGAAACCATCGTCACGATGGTTAAAGAAAGATGTGTGCGTACACAACAAAGGATTTTAATTTTACACTAGATTCGTCAGAATTGTCTAGATCTGACTGAAATCACCTGATTCATCTAGATCTGACTCAATATTTTGTTTTTCTAAATCGGATTTGACTCAACTGGTTCGAAAACATGTGAATCAGGGGCTTGATTCCTTAATCATGGGTATTTTCATACTTGATTTAAACGGATCCGAATCAGGAGTTAGATCTAAATCAAAGGTCGAGTCTGATATGACTCAACATAGAAAACAAACGCTCCGACATCTGACTCGCGACGAGCCAGGAATTGACTCAGATCCAGGTTGCGAGTCAGATACAAACAAACATGACGTTAGTAATTGAAGTAGATAGCTTTTACGATCATACTAGAGATTTTAGATAGAAGAATAAACAAAGTGCAACACATTCCGTTTCCAAGCAAGTAATTTCTTTTTCTTTCATTCTACGCGAAAAGGGAAAATGCTAATACTCATCTACACAATGAATGTTCGTATTTTTGATTCAAAAGAGAAATTTTAATATATAATGGAAATCATTTTCCATCCATTCTTGTATATCAAGACCTTCTTTGTAACCAAGTGACCAACACTATTTCCTAGCTAGTTTATGAACCTTTTTACAAAAACAAAGATCGTTACTTGACATGTTGTTCTTAATATCCAAGACCATTCCTTGATTAGACCAATGAACAGAAGGTTCTTGTTTATTAACATAATTCACTACTACCTCACCATCAGACTCCAAAATTAATTTTCTAAAACCCAAACTGGTTGCCTACTTTACTGCCTTTTCCGTTGCATTGCACTCCACCTGCTCAGACACAGTCTCTGAAATAAGCCCACTGTTATAGACCAATTAAAGATTGTTAACTTGATAGCCACAATCATCTGCTCAAAAGTTCTCTTTTTGTTGTTATAAACTCAGCAATTGCGCTCTCTTTGATTATTCCAGCAAATTGCAAAAGGTAAAATGCTCCAAATTTTCATTATATCATACTCTTATTTTCTTAGCATACCATTCCCACATACTGGATTTAATGTTCTCAGAAAACACCTAAAACTATCCAAAGAATAATCTATCATTTTCTTGTTTCTCAGGAATGCAAGAATAGATGACTTTTAGTTAACCTTACTATCTCTCTACATGAACTCTAAAGTTAGTGCTCTATTATGGCATTAAGTTCATGCAAGAAATGACACATTTAATGGAATTTTTGGGTTCCAGATTTGTTTATGTGGAAAAGCTAAGAAAATATCCATTTCTAAAAAAGAAAAACGAATAGACACAGTGAAATCAGGAACATACTTCCATATCCAGTCATCTTCATTCACACTATTTTGCACATACATAGCAAAACCTTCAAGCATCTGCAAATTTGAAAAAATATCTCCACTCTTATTGAATTTAGATCATATCTTTTATAGAAGCATGTTTTTCATGAGAAAGTTTAAAAAGAGATGAGAATCTGTCATTAAGAGTACAATTCACCATCGAACTATCAGTCCAGAAATGTATTGCTGCACCATTCTTAATAATGAGATCAATATTCTATTGACATAATTCCTTGCTTCAAGAAACCCTGCCTATAAACTATGTCCAACTGATTTAGTATAAGAGTTAGGTAGGAAAGACTTATTCACCAATCAAATTATTCAACTCTTTCCTTTATCATTGGACATCTCACCCAATCAAAGGACAGTTAATGCTACTGCAATTATATATAAATGATGCAATATGGTATAGGTACCTCAAATTCCTCTCACCATCATTGGCCCATCTTTCATTAGATGTTTTCCCCCACTTCCTATCTAAGTTCAAAGAATTAGATGCATGCTTGGCTATGGCCTCTTCTCTTGATACAATGCCAGGAATAAAAAGTTGATAATCCTCTTCCTGCATATCCTAAGAATCAATGAGGTCCTCTACTTGGTCAAATTATAGTTTCAAATCTCTCATAGATTAACTCCAGGCTTTGATACAAATTTCAAAGACTGCAACTTATTTGTTTAGACATAGTTAGATCTTCCTGAAAAAGTTAAGGACTACTACCAGAATATAAGGTAGTTATCCATCCTAAAAGGGGTTTGTACTTCAATTCACAATTACTACATAGAAGAATTGGTGTGTGGTCAGAAATTCGCTTCTTCAATCTCCTTATAAAATGATAGGTCAATGAGCTTTACTAATCTGTCCAATATGATAAGAATAAGAGGATGCTGGCAATTTTTCCAAATATATATACCCCTTGACATAGGAAAATCTATCAGTTCGTGTTTACTCACAGATCTTATGAAGTAGCTCTTACTAGTTACACAACCCCATGTATAATTCCTGCCAGTTTGAGTAAAAATAACATTAAAGTCACCACCCACTAGCAATAGATCATCAAAAAGCATCCTCATATCATTGAACTCTTGTCAATGTTGTACCCATAGTCTGAAGCACCATAAAAATAAGTAAATAGCCATTCAAAATTGTATGAGGAATTTTTGAATTTGATGGAGATAGGGAATGCTCCTATAAGAAAATTTTCCATTTGATCAATGTCTTTTTTCCACATAACAATTATTCCACTTGAAGCACCTTCCGATGACAAGTGTAAGAAACTACATCAATTGCTACCTCATAAAGACCTAATTAGAGCTCCATCCACCACAATCTCCTTCTTCGACTCTTGAATTGAGCAAACTATGATATTGTTTTCATAATTGCATTTCTCGTTGCAATAATTTTCTTATCCTGCCCAAATCCCTAATGCTCCAACACATGATTTTATGGTCCATTTGGATCCTGTAAAACCCTAAAACAAAAAATTGGATTGAATCCAATTGCTTCAATTGATTCTCCCTACAAAGGGGATTTAGCTGCATCAATATGTTTGTATTCGTCTTGCTATATATCTTCATCCTCCAAATCTTCCAAACCATTACCATCGATTAGATCATTTTTCTATATTTTGGATGTAGAGCATGCATATTTTTTTATCAAATCTCTGCACATTTCTCTCATGTTTGGAAGATTACATTTGATTCCCAGAGCATTGTTAAAATTGACGTGATAATTGTCATATGCCTATTAGCTGAGTTAGCCATATGACTATTGGTCACGTTCTGAGTGAGCTGAATGGTCATTATTCTGTGTACCTGTCACTTTGTCTTTGGTTATTAGAAGTATGTTAGTTAGTCACATTATTATTAGGGTAATCGTGATCTAACGGCTGTGTGAGAGAGAGAGAGTTTGAGTGAAGAGAGTAAGTGATGTATTTATTGCAAATCATTTGTTGAATCTGGTAAGAGGAGAAAAACTAATTCAATTCAGTCTCATTCCTTTAGAAGAGTAGGTTACTGTTATGTGTTCTTCAACACCAACTTGTTGATTTATAACATTTGGTAGTTGATCTTGTGTTTGATTCATGACAGGGGGTGCGAAAGCACCTGCAGTAAAGGACGTTGCCCATCAACAAAAGCTTGATGGAGAACGATTATCAGTCTTGGAAAAGGATGTAACAGACATCAACTCAAGATTACTTTAATTAAAGAAACTTTGAATTTTCAGTTTTCTACGATCTGTCGCCACCTTGGTGATTCAATTCCTCCAGATCCAGGCTCTACAACTGATCCTAATCAGGTTCATCAAGATAGTGGAGCTGGAAAATCCTCTGGTTTGCTTCTCACTACAGGTAACTTTGATCTTCAACCTAAAATCGATTTTCCACGGTTCGATGGTTCTAATCCTAGAGGCTGGCTTCGAGAATATAAACGCTATTTTTATCTAAATTCTATTGACCTTACCAAAAGGGTAGATCTAGCTTCTATTCATCTAGATGATAAAGCCGATGCTTGGTTTCTAGATATCAAGAGGGTAAAATGTTTATTGATTGGAGTATATTTTCTTCTGATATATTCTTTTGATTTGAAGATGTATCCTATGATAACTATGTTGGTAGTTTTAATAAACTGTCCCAGACATCCACTGTGGAAGAATACTTTGAGAGGTATGAATCTTTGAAGGGCTTAATGAAATCTAAGAATAAAAGCATGTCTGAGGAATATTTCACTATGAGTTTTATCAGTGGGTTAATGGAAGAAATGCGTAATCCTTTTCAAATGTTCAAACCCAATTCTGATACTGAAGCCTTTTATATAGCTCGCTTACAACAAGCTTCAGTTGATTCTCAAACCAAGAGGTATAAACCATTTCCTAGGCAATTTCATCCATCCTATAGCTCATTTTCACCCTCTTCTAGATACAATCCTTCATTGTCACCAATTACCAATATTCCTAAACCTTATTTTTCATCTGATAAACCTATCATTACACATCCTCTTACACCCACCAAATCTGAGCCGTCCATACCACCAATTAAAAGACTCACACCTGCTCAAATGCAAGCAAGACGTGACAAACGCTTATGTTATAATTGTGATGTTTTTTACAAACCTGGTCACCGCTGTAAATCTCAGCAATTGTTCATGTTAGTGGCCTCTGATGAGGACAATTTTTCACCACCTGTTGATGACTCAGAAGAAGAGGATGCTTCCCCTACAACTTCTGTGGAAACCACTATGGAAATATCTCTTCATGCCTTGACTGGTCTTGTTACTCAAAGTACTATTAGAGTTCCAGGTAAACTCAATAAACAAGATATTTTTGTGTTGATAGACATAGGTAGCACCCATAGTTTTGTTGATGCATCCTTGGCTGTAAAATTATAACTACACATGGCTCCAACTGGTCAAATATTGGTCACAATAGCAAATGGTGACACAACTGTCAGTCATGGTGTTTTTCATTGATTAAAGTGGTCTATGCAGGGGTATCAATTCTCTGGAGATCTGAGAGTACTTCCTTTGGGTGGTTGTGATATGGTATTGGGAGTCGATTGACTTAAGCAATTAGGTGATGTAATGTTCAATTTGGCTGAAATCAAGGTCTCCTTCAAGCATCAAGGCAAGCAGATTACATTGCAAGGACATTCTTCTAACCCCTCTTGCAGCTTGCTTAGTGGTGAGTCTTTCTTCAAATTTCTTAAGAACAACACACCTGCTATTATTGGCCAATTTTTCTCCATATCAACAATTCTCACTTTTCTTATACCTCCAGAAATTACATCTCTTCTACACAGCTATAAAGATGTTTTTGATGAACCATCTACCCTCACTCCTCCAAGGGATTTAGACCACAAAATTCCTTTAAAGCCAGACTCAATACCTACTTCTCAAAGACCTTACAGGTGCCCTTACATCCAGAAGGCAGTGGTTGAAAAACTAGTTCAAGAAATGTTAGATGTTGGTCTTATACAGGACAGTAGCATCCCATTTGCCGCTCCTATTTTATTGGTCAAGAAAAAAGATGGGTCATGGAGATTTTGTGTAGATTACATGAAATTGAATGATATGACTATCAAAGACAAATTTCCAATTCCTCTAATTGATGAATTACTTGATGAACTGAATGAAGCTGTCATATTTACTAAGTTGGACCTCAGAGCAGGATACCATCAAATTAGAATGCACATTCAAGATATCTACAAGACTGCTTTCAGAACTCATCATGGGCATTATGAGTTTAAGGTGTTTCATTTTGGGCTTACCGATGCACCTGCTACATTCCAAGCACTAATGAACAAGGTGTTTCAATCTTTCCCCATGAAGTTTCTTTTAGTGTTTTTTAATGACATTCTTATTTACAACAAGTCTCTGGAAGAACATGTTGTGCATCTATCTCAGGTAATGGCTTTACTAAGACAACATTGTCTCTCTGCCAATTTCAAGAAATTTTGTTTTGCTCAACCTCAATTGGACTACTTGGGTCATCTCATATCTTCTGAAGGGGTTGCTGTTGATCCTGAGAAGAGACCTTCCATGCAGAATTGGCTACAACCCAAAAATCTAAAGCAGTTGAGGGGATCATTAGGCCTTACTGGGTACTATAGGAGATTTATAAAGGGCTATGGCACTATTAGCAAGCCACTTACAGACATGCTCAAGAAAGACTCCTTTATTTGGTTTTCCGCTGCACTCCAAGCTTTCCAGGACCTAAAAAAGGCCATGCCAACTGCTCCAGTGCTTGCATTGCCAGATTTATCTTCCTCATTTGTGTTGGAAAACTGATGCCTTCTGCAGGGGAGTTGGTGTTGTATTGATGCATTGTGGAAAACCTATTGTTTTCTTCAGTAAGCCTCTTGGTACTAAAGCCTTAGCTCTTTCTACTTATGAAAAAGAACTCTTGGAAATAGTTATGGGTGTGCAAAAGTGGAGACATTATCTTTCTCATACTCAATTCGTCATCAACACTGATCACCAAAGCTTGAAGTTCTTTATGGAGCAAAGAATGACTTCAAACCTACAACAGAAATGGCTTATGAAGCTCTTGGGCTTAGATTATGTGATTAAATACAAAAAAAGGGCAAGATAACACTGCTGGTAATGCTTTATCAAGACTTCCTCACTCCTCTGAATATTTAGCTGTCTCATTGACTCAATTTCAGTGGGTTCAAGACATTATCAGCAACTATGAAAATGACACAGTTGTTCAGTAACTCTTGGCTCAGTTATTAGTCAATCCTCCTAACCAGTCATTTTCTTTTCAAGGAGGCATACTCAGGTACGAATATAGACTTTATATTGGTGCTGGCAACAACATTATAGCTTCAGTCCATGCCTCAGCTATTTGTGGTCATTCAGGGATGTTAGGTACTTACACTTGTGTGCCAATGTAACAAGCATGAACATACTGCTCCTGCTAGCCTCCTACATCCCTTGCCTATTCCAGATACTGCATGGCGACATATATCTATGGATTTCATTGAAGTTTTTGCACTCTCAAACAGAAAATATATCATCTTATTGATTGTTGACAGGTTAACAAAGTACATCTACTTCATTGCCCTCAACCATCCTTTCACAACAACTTCGGTAGCTAAAGAATTCTTGCATCATATCTTTAAGTTGTATGGTTTGCCTTCTTCTATAGTATCTGACAGAGATAAAATTTTCATCAGTCAGTTCTAGCAAGAATTATTCAAGTCCCTTGGCACCACTTTAAATCTCAGTACTGCTTATCACCCTCAGTCTGATGGCCAAACTGAGAGAACTAATGCATGTTTGGAGCAGTACCTTAGATGCATGACTGATACCTCTCCTAAACTTTGGGAAAACTGGTTGGCTCTAGCAGAATGGTGGTTCAACACCAATTACCACACCAGCCTTAAAATGTCTCCATTTTAGGCCATATATGGCTACACTCCTCCACATGTAGTCTTTCCTATCAGACTACTACTTCTGTGGCATCTGTTCATAAGTACTTGCAAGAAAGGTATCATATGTTGCAACTGCTTAAGGAGGAATTACTAAGAGCTCAAGACATAATGAAGTTTTATGCTGATAAATCTAGATGTGACAGGTCTTTTATTGTTGGTGACTGGGTGTTTTTGAAGTTACAACCTTACAGGCAATCCTCTGTGGCTCTCAGAAAGAATTTTAAACTCTCAGCCAAATATTATGGCCCATTTGAAGTCTTGCAGAAGGTTATCACCGTTGCTTACTGATTGAAACTACTAGTGGGTTCAAGAATAAATCTTGTATTTCATGTGTCTCAGCTGAAGAAAAAGATTGGTCAGCATATGGTTCCAACTCCATCTCTTCCATTGGTAGACATCTCTGGTACTTTCATTGTTGCTCTTATTGCTATTCTGGCTAACAGAGAGACTCTACGTGGAGGGGTTGCAATTAAACAAGTACTTATCCAGTGGAAAAAATCTCAAACTGAAGATGCTACTTAGGAGGATGTTTCACACATTCACGCTCAATTTTATGAGTTCATCCTTGAGGACAAGGATGTTTAGAAGAGGAGGGTGTTGTCATATGCCTATTAGTTGAGTTAGCCATATGATTATTGGTCACATTTTGAGTGAGTTGAATGGTCGTTATTCTCTTTACATGTCACTTTGTTTTTGGTTATTAGAAATATATTAGTTAGTCACATGATTATTAGGGTAATCGTGATCTAACGGCTGAGAGAGAGAGAGAGTGTTTGAGTGAAGAGAGTAAATGATGTATTTATTGCAAATCATTTGTTGAACCCGGTAAGTGGAGAAAAACTAATTCAATTCAGGCTCATTCCTTTGGAAGAGTAGGTTATTGTTATGTGTTCCTCAATACCAACTTGTTGATTCATAATAATAATCAATTTCAGATTTTATTTCATCATTTGTGTTATCAATTGTTAATGGAACAGTAGGTTAGCTATGCACAAATGTAGTGATACTGAACTGGCTCATTTCTGTTGCTATCCTATAATCAACTAGGTTTGATTAAATATCTAACGGTGAAGATGGAATACACTTTTTGCACAATTTGGAGTTCGATGAATCTTTTGATTTTGGAACTTCTTTGTATACTTTGTACATTTGTACTTCTTCTTTTTTCCTGTAATATACACCCATTTCAATTTTTTTTTTTTGGAAAGGAATGCAACGATCAAGTTTGCTTGTCACATGATCATTGAATTTATTTTAAAAAATCGTAGTGTTTCTCTCATTCCAAAAGAACCAAAAAAATTAAAACCATTTGAGCTCGAGAATCATCATCATTTAGTCTTGATTACCATCAAGTTTACAAAAAATATCGCAACAAAAAGGACCGAGTCTATAACCAACAACTGAATCAAATGGTTCTAGCATAGAGACACCCCCACAGTTATGTGGTTAGCAATCTTAAAATGATGCTTGTATCTCTGGCATATCTTGTCTTCTAAACTTGTGTTCCTACCAAGTCTTTTCCTAATAGGACATGAATGACAATTTATGAGCTAAACTGCAAATTTTTGGTACTAGATGTTTTACGTTGTCAAATTTGAGTTATGAGATATCACAATTGAATATTTACAGATGACGGTATTATAATCGTCTTCTTCTTGTAAATGAATTCAACCTTCGCATAAAAAAATTTAAAATAAAATAATACTATATTTGTTTCGTGGAAAATGAAAGTATCACTTCTCCAAAAATAAAGAGAGTATTGAATTCTTTTAACATTGACTGCGCAAGAGTCATGGTCAAGGATACCTAAGAATGGATGCCGAAGTATGATCATCACGTGAAGTGACTCATTCCTCACATGTTCACTTAATTTAATATAAGTATTATTAGTATTAAGTATAGATTATGAGTAAAATGGGTAATTTGTTTTAAGGTTAAAGAATATAATATCAGAACTAGAATTAGGTTGCTAGTAGTCAAAAGTATTATTAAAATGTTAGGTTCATACTTAACAGTGATAGCTTAATTCACTTGGGTTCAGTTTTGGTCAGGTCACTAATGATGATTATGCCCTTATGGGGGAAACCCAAGCCTCCCAGAGCAGCGTTTGAGTAAATGCATCATTTGGATTGCAACTCCATAATCATTTAAGAAAGGAATGAGAAAAAAAACTTTTGTCAGTTAAAACAACAAATCCTAATTTTTTTGAGCGCCATCATTAGGGTTGCACAACGAGTAGGGTGGGTAGGATATGATCTATATCCGCCACTCTACCCGTTTACTGGTGATTAAGAAAATTTTTACCCGCCATCCTACCCGCCATTAAACGGGTAAGATCCTACCCAATCCATTCTCTGGCGGGTCGGGTAGGGTGACGGGTATAACCGTTTTAGTTATAACATAATCAAATCTGTAAGAAAAAAATACAATCCCCAGTATATGAAAGAATTTGTAATACAGATTAGATAAATATATTCTGCACCTTTCTGTCATCATGAAGAGCAAAGCAAGGGAGAGTTACAGAGGCTAAAATGAAGAAAGAGAAATGAAGAAACTAGCCATGGTTGGTGGTTAATTTCTGAATTGAAGGTTTTAGATATATAAGAGACGAAAATAAGCTAACCACACAAGTGGGGCAAAACAAGAAGGAGATAGATGCTGAAAACCAATCACAAATGTGCTTGATATATCCTTAGTCACAATGCTACTCATATAATGTACATTTCCTTTCTTCTTTCAAAGATGAAAATGCTTTTAGTGGTCTCCTCGGATGCTGCTTCAGTTAAAGTATCAGTTCTGTTGCAGGTTTCTCCATGTAGCTTGATTGCATTCAGACAATTTTGCTAGTTGGGAATTACACGTGTGTGATAAATTTCGCTAAGGCTTTAAGTTTCATAAGTGAGAGAAACACTGTGGCTGACCTCCTTGGAGGGTATACCCTGTTTGTAATTTTCTTTGCATCGCCCTATACTCATAACTTGTTCAATACTTTCTGTACTTGTTTTTGATTTGTAATTTTTATGTTGTGCAGTTGACAAAGTGGTGGATAAATTGATTGGGCATTTACTACGAACAATCCAGGATAGCAACAGAGGCAGTTGGGTTTATTTACCAAATCTGGTTGACCAAAGGAGTCTGACAAAGAGCAAACCAAGTTCCGTATCTAAATTCCAGTCTTTAAATGCAGATATAATATAAATGTGGAAGAAAAATGTTACCTTAAACAGAATTGCTCGATGCCTGCAAAGCCCCATAGAGAGTCTTCCAATAGGAAGCACAATGCACCTCTTGTAATCCCTCAATCTTTTACTTACATACTTCCAGTTCATGTTCAAATCACCTTGCTCTACAGGCAAGGCCCCCCTTCAAATTCCAGCAAAATGAAAAATTATCAGATCTAACCAAAAAGTATGGACTGGTTCAATCAGACTACTAAGAAGGTAGATCAGCTTACCCCATGTAAATTGAAACAAGTTTACCAAGCTTCTCCACCAACACTAAAGAATTTCCTGTAGCAAACTGAAGTTAACGGCGGGTAAGCGGGTAGGGTAGGATAATTTCGAGTTTTACCCGTCACCCTACCCATTTAACGGCGGGTAAGAAATCTTTTAACCGTCACCCTACCCGCCAAATAGTGGGTAGGATAGGATACGGTTAAAATATTGGCGGATAGGGTAGGATTGGCAGGTATGGGTAGGGTATGTGCACCCCTAGCCATCATCCTTTTTTTTTAACTCGGTCAACATAAAATAAAATAAAAAGCGAAACTGTAAGGGACTAGGCTATATTAGCGCTAAGCTGTTAGGTTGCACGCCAATAAGATCTATTTGAAACGAAAATAAACCTCTCCAGGCCATTCAACAGACTGAATATAACCTGGCCTACCCTCATAAAACTCATAATTTTCCTCAGCCAATAAACATGCTTGTTTGACCGAGGCATCAGCTGAAAAATTAGCCTCTCTGTAGCTATGAACTAGCTAATATTGTTGTAAAAACTCTTCGCCATTCTCCACTTCTGCATTAGCTGCCACGACAACTCCCCTTTCTGAAGAGATAATATGCAACTCATCGAATCCGATCTGACGCATAGATTTTTGACATTCCACCTTTGAACAACAACTGCGCCATAGATAACCGCACACACTTCAGCATAGTAATTGGTCTGCCAGCCCAGTCCAACGCACAAAACTCCCAGAACTGCCGAGTTAGAATCACGAAAAACTACACCAGAACCAGCTTAGCCCGGGTTGCCAAGTGATGCACCATCACAACAGATCATAAGCTCACCTGGATTAGGCGGCGTCCAAGTAACTTCAATTGGAATAGAGTGCTTGCAAGATCTGTGCTTCACTCTAAAGAAATTCAAAATGCGCAAATCATCTACGGTGTTGTACATGTGGCCCTTCATTCTAATTGAGTTATCACGAATTACCTGATGAATCCTCCCTTAAATTCAAGCCATCGTACACGAATGTTCTCATAATAAGTTTTATTGCGCAACTTCCATAATTCCGTAACTATTGCAAGATTTGCAACAAGCCACACCCATATTATCAGCGCCATCACCCGAAGCATATGTCTGATGAACTTTTTTCTTGGTCAAAATAAAAGTAAGTTGGAACTAAAATAAAAATCATTGTCCTCTAATCTTTTGGTTAATCAAGCTCCTATGTGTTTGTTTCTCCCCACACTTTTATAATCTCTTTGGGGACCTCTAGCATCACAAGCTTTTTAGGTGTTTGTAGCAACTGTTTTTGAAGTTGTTTCAATGACCAAAGACTTGTATTTAAAAACTATAGATGCAAAAAGAGTCGATAAAAGATTTCATGGGGACAATATCATCTCTTAAGCTGTTTAAATAGTATTTGATGCACCCTTTTGTTTTTATAAAAGTAATGACTCGAACTTGATGTGTCAATGGGTTGCCTGGAATTTAGGATCTTTGTCCTTAGAATTTTTTAAGAGTTTAATTACGTGATAGAGTTCATCACTCAAGCGAAAAAACCATATAATCTTCTTTTTCAATCTAAGAGCAACCACAGTCATGAAACGGACCAAATACCAAAAGCCAGACTAAAAACCAAAAATTTTTGGTATTTTGGGTGACCCAAGCGCAGTGGGATAACACCAAATTTGGTGAAGCGTAACTTACACTAACGCCCGATGCCAGACGTAACTTATACTCACGTCTGTTGATGAAGCGGATTTTTATTATGCGTTTGAATGAAACGGAGGTATAATGCCCGCTTGATTGAGGCGCAAGTATAACTAACGCCGGATATGGGACGGCGATGGAAAGTGCGTCTACTGGGACGGAGATGAAAAGTGCGTATCACTCGTACGGAGATATAAAGTGCGTATGTTTCGGGCGTTAATGGATTATGCGTATGTTTCGGGCGTTAATGGATTATGCGTCTGGGTGAGACGTTTATAGAAGAAGCGTCTGAGTGGAACGTTTGTAATACCTGCGTCTATGTGGGACGTTTGTAATACGTTCGTGTGAGAGGGACGGTTGTAATACGAGCGTCTGAGTGGGACGTCTGTAATACATGCGTCTGAATCAAGCGTTTGTAATACGTGCGTCTGAGTGAGGCGTGCACGGAAAATCCGTCTGGATATAGACGTGATTATCTCTTCTTCTCCTCCTCCTTTTACATAAACAGTTTTTATAGAAGAAAAAAAAAAGACGAAAAAAAAAAAGACGAAAACAGACGAAAAATCTAGGGCAAAACCTAAATCGAATGTGACGGAAATTTGATTGGGTGCGGGGAAACGAGTTCTTGCGAAAGAAACGAGTAATCTTATTCGTTAATTGGGTGCGGGGAAATTTGATTGAAGATTAAAGGTATGATTTGTTTTTGGGTAATTTGTTTTTGGTTGGATTGAAGATTAAAGGTATGATTAATTAGGCTGTTTTTGGGTGGAATGAGTGGATTGCATGTTGATTTCATTAAGCATAACCGTGTTTGTTTGATTTCATTAACCATATAACATGAGGTTACTGTTACTGTTCTTTGTTTGATTATGTTTGATTATGTATAGAATGATTTGAGTGATAGAATATGAATAATTTGTTTGTTTGATTATGTATGAATAATTTTACTGATAGAATACAAAGGGGAGATACAAAATGTTGTTGTTGATCTTCACTGATAGAATAATTTTACTGATAGACTAAGTTCACTGAAATCCATTAAACATGAATTGTTGTTGCTCACAAAGGGGAGATACAAAATGTTAAACAGTTGTATTATAAAGACGGTGTCTAGATTTTTTCTGTAAATTTTTTTGATCTTCTATACTGTAAGTAAATAAAATATAATCTTGGGGTTTATTTACTGTAAATTTTTTGGCAGATGTGGAGATATACTTCTCTGGAATGACTACTTTTCTGACAACCCCACCTACCCAGCTAACATATTTCGTAGGAGATTCAGAATGCGGCGAGAATTGTTCAACCGAATATTGGCAGATGTGGTGTCTAGAAATCCTTATTTTGCTCAAAAAAGAGATGCTTGTGGCATTCTTGGATTATCCCCTCATCAGAAAGTAACTGCAGCAATCCGAATGTTAGCTTATGGATGTGCAGCAGATGCAATAGATGAGTATTTACGCATTGGAGAAACCACCGTTTTAGAAGCAACCCGTCGGTTTTGCAAGACGATTGTGGTATTATATGGGAAAGAATATTTACGCTCACCAACTGCGGGTGATGTTGAACTGTTGCTGAAAGAAAACAAAGACAGGGGATTTCCTGGGATGCTGGGGAGCGTGGATTGTATGCATTGGAAATGGGATAGATGTCCGTCAGCAGAATCAGGAGTATACACCGCGTATAAAGGGAGGGAAAGTATTGTGCTAGAGGCAGTGGTGTCACATGATCTCTGGTTTTGGCATGCGTTTTTTGGTATGCCCGGCTCCTGCAATGATATTAATGTAATGAATCGTTCTTATATTTTTCGAAAACTTATCAACGGGAAAACACCACCGGTGAACTTTGAAGTAAACGGGCATGCATATGATATGGGATATTATCTCGGTGATGGCATTTATCCACAGATTGCTACTATTGTGATGGCCATTAAACAACCAGATTCACCGAAAAAATATAAATTTTCATCGATGCAAGAGGGAGCACGGAAAGATGTAGAGCGTGGATTTGGTGTACTGCAACAACAATTTGCCATTGTCAAACAACCTGCACGAATGTGGAACCCGGATGTGCTTGCCTATATAATGAAAACGGTTATTATTTTACATAATATGATAGTGGAGGATGAGCGTCTTCCCGGTGATTGGCCACATGAATATGACTCACGTAGCAGGTCGGCACCGGTGAATATATCGAGGGTAGGTACTGAGGAACTTTCCAGAATGAGAGCTGCACATCGGCGTCATGCTATACACAATAAAGAAACACATTTTCGCTTGCGTCAAGATTTAATCGAACACATATGGTCAAATTTTGGAGATAATTATTAAGTTGGGATGGAAATATGTTGTATCGTATTTCTTCATCGAAAAATATGTTGTAACGTTGCTTACTAATGTACTATTTATCATATAAAAATTAAAATTCACTAAAATTGACTAAAACTCACTAATTTTTTTATTAATGATAAATATTAAGGTTCAACTAATTCGGTCATGCTTTAAGATTGGTTTCTTTTGCGTTGTAGTATTTCCATCTTTCGAAGTTCGAAGTACTCTCTTGTTACAGTGTCCAATGTAGAGACATCCTTCAACATTATGGCCAAGTCATCGTCCGCTTCTTTCTTTAAATCGAGTTTTTCTTGCCTAGCTTGTTTCGCCGCAAACTTTGCCGCAGACTTAGCTTGTATCGCCGCAAACTTTGCCGCAGACTTAGCTTGTATTGCTTCAAACTCAGCTTGTCTCTGTCCCATCTTCATTAGTGATTGTGCTTTGTAATGTTCATTGAAACTTTGCTGCTCCTTAATTATATCCTCTAGCATTTCCTCCTGGGCATTGGATTTTGCTCTCCCTGTTTTCTTTAGTTGTTTCGATGCTTTCTTCCCCAACTGACGCTTACGTGTGTTCTCTATATCTCCAATATCTAGATCATCACTGGACTCGCCTGGAATTGTTTCCTCAATATCAGCGTTTTCCTCACCACTCTGAGAATCTTCCATTTCTTGGCCTGAATCAAACACAAACGTCGACCGTCCTGAATATTTGATACTATCTTTTAGAATTTCGTAGCACTCTTCGTGCTTAAATTTTTTGGTACCATTACTTTCTTTGAATCGCTTTCTTATCTCTTCAACCTGTTATTATTTTCAATACTCATCAGTTCCAATTACATGTATATAATTATTAAGGGTGCAAAAATTGACGATTACTTACCCTCGAGACTTCATTCCATCCGCTATGATATTCACCATCAACTTCCAACACTTTTGCAGAATAAAGTGAAACCTGTCTACTGATTCCCTGAAATCGACTCTGGATAGAAGTCCAAGTACGTTTTGGTTTACAAGGCAGGGCTTCTTCCAACTTATCTTTGATCCGACTCCATAATACTCTTTCTGGTTGATCGGTTCCGGTAGCAGAATCTTGAGATATGGCTAAATGGATTCTACATATCATTGTATCTTCTTCTGTTGTAAAATTGGGACCTCGTGGTGCCATATTTCTATATTTCTTGAAATAGAAATTATAAATGATAAGATTATGCAGAAATAAGTTTGTCAAATGCTATATATAGATATACGAAAGAGCCGTTGCAATCTATAAAACGGTCGGAAAATCAGAAAACCAAAATCAGAATTCCAAAATATAACCGTTGGCGCACGTAATACATGCGCCTGGTAACGGACGCTCGTAATACATGCGCTCCGAACAAACGCTCATAATACGAGCGTCCGTCCCAGACGCTCGTAAAACATGCGCCCACTCCAGACGGTCCTAATATATGCGCCCATCCCAGACGCTTCTAAAACATGCGCCCACTCCATACGGTCGTAATATATGCGCCTCACTCATACGCCCATAAAACATGCGTCTCACTCATACGCCCATAAAACATGCGTCTCACACAGACGTTAATAATACGTCCGTCTCCCGCATACGGTCATAATACATGCGCCCGGAGCAGGCGCTTTTAGTAACTGCGTCCAAACCAGGCGTTTTTAATAACTGCGTCTGCTATGGGGCGTAGGTTTTATCTACGTATGGCCCGGCGGTGTTTATAATAACGCCTAACTCAAACGCTCTATATACATCCGCCCCATTATCATACGTTATTTATAAGTACGCCCGATGTGGAGCGTCCACTATACTTCCGTCTGAAATCATACGCCCACTATACTTCCGTCCCACTATAATCATTTTAGTCTCGGTTGGCGACCACATTTGGTCGCAAACCCTAATTAACTGGACTAAATATGGTTTTAGTCAGTACCACTGCGGCTGAATTTGGGACCAAATTTGGGTATAGTCCCCAAATTTGGTCATGACTGTGGTTGCTCTAAGCACATGCAATTTACTTAGTTTAATTATACTACTTCTTTAATCTAACTCTTGGGAACACTTCGAGCTTGGACCCAAAAAGAACTGTTTTTTATTTTTTTCTACAGTAGTTATTAATTACTTAAACAAATGCAAACGAAACACACTCAACGAGGGCTTTTAGGAGGATATTTTTTACTTCTAATTGCACGCTAACTTCTTTTTGAGCATAAAATTGTAAAGACCATGTGGAGTCCACCTTTAATCACATATTACCTTGAGAATGATACTTTCACATTAGTTAATTACAGTTAGATTAGTTTGTCATTAAACGACTAAAACATAAAATATTAGCACCTTACACGATTAGTTAACCCTGACCATTTGATCGGTGGGTTCTATTTTGGGTATCAATCCAAAGCCATTATACATGTTAAGATTTATTAAAATAATAATTCTTTACATTTGAACGACACAATCATGTTCTCAATGTGTCTTGCTAAATGCACCCTGACCGAGGCCCTATCATTTCATGACCAGCTCTAGGATTAAGCCTATGTAAGAGGTGAAGTTTGGCTTTGGAGCTTTTTCCAATAAGTTTTTTTAATGGTTTGGTTTTGGTTGATAATTGTGCTCCTACTCTCAGTGTTAACAATCTTAGAGTTTGTTGTTTTTGATCGATTATGTCCAAAATCTCAGTACATCTTGTTATGCATAATAGATTAGGTTCCGCGAGAATGCTAGTACAGAAAGAACAACTAGATTACTAGAATGCAAGTGAAGATTGAGGAACCCTATAACAATGATTATAATTACGAACTAAAGATTCTCATCTAGATAATTGTTGAATCAGGATTACTTAAAAATTGAGTTATCAAGATTCCCATGACCATCTTTTAGTATTTAAACAAAAAAAGAAGAAGAAAAATAAACCGTATAAAAGATTATAATGTTAATAAAATCTTCAACCACATGCAAAGGATTTAGAAGAATTGATTTATTAAAATGGTGAGCTAGTTTGTATCTAATGGTATTGTTAATTTCCGTTCACACGCTTGAAATGGTTCATATATCATAATCAAATGACCATGTTAGATAGATAGCTACTAAATTGTTGAATGAGTCAAATGGATCATGTGATAGATAGATCTTGAATGATTACAAGTCCCTTAAGTATACTACTGTAAATTTGTCCCGAAATAAGCGACGCTTTCTGTTTTAAAAAACAAAGAAAAAAGGTGACACTTTTCTCTTTTAAGTTTTATACTAAGTATTTTAATAATCAGTCAAAAAAAAAAATGTAAATATTGTAAGGTTGATTGTGTAAGTTAAAATATTTCCCAACGATATAAGATTTACAAATACCCAATTTTTAGTCCAAGATCTGCATTACTTTTGAGTTTTACTGCACTAAGATTGTTTCTAATAGGGCAATTCATTCAACCAAACAACATTTTTATATGGATAAATCTTGTTAGCTTCATCTCATGTGAGCAACAAAAGTACACAGAAATGACAAAGAAGCTTAAACAAACTTTAATACTAATCAAACTAGCGACTCTAAGATTACAACAAAGAATTATACTAATCAACTCTACAATTTCGATCATTTTCCTATAAAGAGCACATGAATTGTTTGGAAAGAACTAATTTCTTCATACCAATTAACAATCCTGCGAAAGACAAAAGAGTTATGATCATAGTTTGATCTCTCCATCTCTGAGGGTTCTATTGGTAATGGTTTGTCGAAGTATTAATTTCTTCCAAACCTCTCAGACCTTTCTTGGTCATGGGGTAACAAAGTAACTGAAAAAGATCAAAATATGAAGTAGTCGTCTGAGATAAAATCTTGCAATTGTTTCTCTTTGAGTCAATTGATCTTGAATTTCTTTTTTAGATTATAGTTGTTGTTATTGTTGTTGTAGTGAGAGTTGTCGTAATTGCTACCACTGACATATTTGAAACTAGTGATTCAATTTCTACGTTGCTGCTACAAGAGTTGGTAATGAATAAATTGTTGAAACCAAAATAACAGAATTTGTTGATGAAGAAAAAGATGCAATATGGTTGAAACAAAGGAAATCGACCTATTTTCCTTGCGCATAATGAAAACCTAACTTCCCCGGGAATCAAAACCACAAAAGAAAGGGGAAAATCAAACAAATCCACGCTCAATAAAGAAGACATAATAGGCGAATTGAGATGGTTCGCTCAGAAGATCTTAACAGACGACGCATAGGTTTTTTGGAGCTCTCTTATCTAATGAGAGAAAAGGGTTCTACTGCATTGTTACACATAAGAGTACATATATTGATTTTTTTTTTATTTCAAGAATAAACTTTTGTCCTTATTTATTTATTATTATTTTTTTTTGCAAATACGAAATTACCAAATTTTTATGGATGAACGAGTATTATTTTTTTTTTCTTTTTAAAAGCACAGAGTGGAGTATCTGGAGGCCAATAATTAAACTTTACCTTACAATAATAATAATAAAAATAAACAACCCTCGAAACAAAATCCAATTTTCCCAACCCTTTTGTTAATATATATTTTTCTTTTTCTTTTCTCTTTTTTAGATGCTTATAAAGTACAAAAATTAAAACAATGATGTCGGAGCTCTAGGATAAACAATTTTGACATACTTCATGTCTACATATATGTTTCGAGCTTATGTCATTTCGTAGTTGTAGGGTTAATTGGATTTAGTTACAAATCTCTTTTACAATATGTGTGATAGTGTAAAATCCTATATAATCAAAGATTAATCCAAGTTGTCAGACGTTCAAGAACATAAAAATTAGGTAAACAAGTGTAAAGTATCTATTGACGGATTTACGTGGTTCGGTATGAAACTTACGTCCACGGGAGTGACGGGTGTTGATGGTGAGTTTTTGACAAGGGCATTTGTAGTAAATTGGCCCGGCCCTAATTGCAAAAATATAATGAAAATCCCTGACCTGACATCATGATTGGAGAATCTGTATTAAAACAATTTGTATTCGCAAGAGAATAAACAGAGCGTATTCAATTGATGGACCCAGTAGCCTGTAGCTATTCTAAATGTGTACATGTATGCCAAATTCCAGGACTTTCCCTAGCAGAAACCTCGTTATTTCATGCACGCCAATATATACACCTTTTATGCTATATAAATGACATTATTTATATTTAGAATAGGATTTGACGCCATTCTTGAATTAATATGCTACCGAGAGTATTATGTTTAATACATAGTCATATTAATATCGTCTCAAGTCGCAAACTCCCACGGTCGAGTTCCTTTAACACACTATAACGACACTATTGTATTCAAATTCGTATTGGAGCAACATTGCACTTCAATCTATACCTGACATGTTTCCATAAACTAAAATCCTAGATTATAGTCATATGATGATCACATCATAAGGATTGTGGCACATTGGCTAAGCATAACCAATCCCATAGCATATACTACATATCCCATAATATTTTAGTCAGCCATGGCTAAGGTCATAATGCATGCAGCTATTGCAGCTCATAGTGCTTCGGCTAAAGTATGGACTGATGTCCTAGATAGTTGGAGTCTTCCCAAAACAATCGGCTAAATCCATGACATGGCTAAACATAAATTGGCAAGTTATGGCCAGGCATAGCCACTACCGCGCCATAGCGTAGCGCGCACCCTTATCGCGCCTTGGCAGCCACAGCCAAGGGCATGGCATAAGCCGCACGCCATTATCGCGTCGCGCCTTGGAAGCCACGACCAAGGCCATAACATAGCGCGCGTCATTATTGAACCTTGGCCAACCGCGGCCAAGGCCATAGTGTAAAGTGCGATATTTTAGGATCTTGTCCAGCTTCGTGTCACAATCATTATAACTTGCAAGGCCACGACAAATCAACGACCTAAAAGGTATCTAATCCTGACTCATGATAACTTAGCACCATTCCTACCCCATCCGCCGTGGCCAAGGTAAAACACGTTAAGGAGTTACAAAATCGCAACTTTCCTGGCCAGCGTGCCATTAAAGGCCATGGCACGCCAAACTCTAATATGGCATTAACCCACCTCGCACCAACAACTCTAACTAGATCTAATTTTAGTTGTGGCATCTAAGGCCAAGGCTATTGAGCCATCTTATAGATCTCATCTCATTAGACCAGTCATATGTCACTGCGGGCCATGTCAGCGCCTTTATAGGCCACTACGCTATTTGCTATTTTATCACCATAAATAAGTCATTCAAAGGCCACGGAATAATTTAGCACTCCAATATCTCACATAGAGATTATGACCTAGGATATTTCTCTCCATCTTATGCTGTGGCATAAAGTGCGGACATGCTATGCCACTTTTATGCGATTATCATGTCATGCTAAATCATAGTATCTTAACCAATGCGCCAAGCCATCCTCTAGCACAGGCCACGAGCATTTCGCAATACCACGGCTGGCCTTGGCCAAGTTGTTTCTCATGACAACTTAACAAAACATGATTCAACATGCCTATCAGGCATGTGACACATCAATGTCTACGATTTAGCCTAAAATAAGATGAGATCCACAACTCATCTAAGACACCTAAGAAACATCAAAATACGTCAGATGGGGGATTCTTCATGGGGTATTGGTCTAGTGGTCGACGACAACATGCAACGTGGCAACACCTCATGGTAAAAGTTAAAGTAGTACGGTTTTAAGCAGTTGGAGAGATAATGGCGCAGTATAGAGGATTTTTCCAAAAACTTCTCTAATTTATCTCACCTCATACCCATCATCTCCATAACCTCACGACCTCCACTACTTGCGAGAAAGGCAGTGCGTATTCCAAACTACTATAAATATGCCACTTAGCCTATTCAGAAAACATAACAAGCTTTGGTACCCAAAAGCTCTGTTATTCTTCATATTTTTCAATATACAAAACACACAATTCAATATCATTGCAATTTTATCAAAACTTTTCTGCTTCCCTCCCCTAAGATCAACCCATCTTCCTCTCCTCATGACCGAAGCAGGACATAACGACTATTACCGTAGTTTAAGGTTGTCATGTTCGATTTTGATTTTCGATCCTAAAAAAGAAAGTACCACAATGGTGCATTTTTTTTTCCTAGAAGTAATTTTTAGGTACTAACAATGGGTTTTACTATATTTTGAAGATCATAAAAATTTTATTAAATCTAATACATTCTTTCAACACAATATTTTCCGCCCTTAACCAAGTTACATATTTATGGCCCAAGCGTTTATATACAATTTATTGTAGCACGTAAGTTGTTCGATAATTTAAAATATGTTTGCCATTACTACATGGGGGTCCGGACGACAAAAAACCTATCAGACTGGTCTAGGGGCAGCGCCTTGTAGCATATTGCGAGACAACGCCTCGTAGAAAATTTTCTGGTTTTAACAGAAAAACCTAACTCAAATTTAATTTGATTTTGAATAGTCGTGTCTCCTCTCATAATTCACCATTGAAGACTCTTGGAGGTGTCTGATGGAGATTTAAAGTCATCTCCTATGGAAAGGAATCCTCATATAAGTAATGAAGATGTTTACTCATTCAAACACATCAAAAAAGTTTTTCTCTTTTAAGCATTATCGGAACTTTCTTATTATATGTTATTGGTTTGATCAAGGGGTACAAACCTTGAAACCCAATTAACCAAGTTACCTATTTATAACCCAAGCGTTTATATACAATTTACTGTAGTACGTAATTTGTTCGATATTTTCAAAGATGTTTTCCATTACTACATGGGGTCCGGACGACAAAAACCCTATCAGAGTGGTCTAGGGGAAACGCCTTGTAGCAGATTGCGAGACAACGCTTCATATAGATTTTTATGGTTTTAACAAAAAAACCTAACTCAAATTTAATTTGGATTTAAATAGTCGTGTTTCCTCTCATAATTCACCATTGATGCCTCTTGGAGGTGTCTGATGGAGATTTAGAGGCATCTCCTAGGCTATTGACACGAATCCTCCTATTAGTAGTGAAGATGTTCACTCATTCAAACACATCAAAAACTTTCTGTTTCTCTCTTTTAAACATTATCAGAAACTTTCTTATCGTGTGTTATTGGTTTGATCAAGGGGTACAAACCTTGAAACCCAATTATGTTGTTAAAGGGATTCATTGTATCCTGAAAGTGTTATGTTTCAAACCCATTGTAGTTGTCAACTTGGTTGGATTGTCTAAGAGAAATATTTTGGAGTCTTAATGTCGAAAGTACAATATCCCTGAGTGTGTGTTTCATCTTCTCTTTTTAGCCACTGTTCCAACATAAGAAGCACATCAAAACCTTGCTGGTAGATCCTCAAATTAGGTCTTAGGTACTTTGTTTATCACTTCCGAGCTACATACCTTCTAGTGCAAGTGTAAATCTTCCATTTTTTTAATCACAATGTAAGCTTTGTATGAACCTTGCTTCTCTGCAGCTGCAAAATAGTCAAACTTAGCCGTTCAATATTTTACTCCTTTCCACAGCTCCATCTTACAATAAGCTGGTAGATATCTTAGATGAAGTGGGACAATTAGACGTTTGTTCCCGGACTTTCTCTTTCCTTGTTTTTAGTGGCGGATCTAAGTTCAAATGTTGGAGGGGCCAATAAAAATTAGCTTGTAACAGTAAAATCATTTATAATCGCATCTAAGCTAAAAGAGTTTGCGGTTTTATTTTTCACATACATGTGTATGGATTCATTTATAACAATCATCATCTATTTTGTTGCGAAGCCGAGTTCCGTAGATACATATAGCAAATAATAATACCTTGAATAGATGTTACGATTGATTTTGTATTAGGATTCGTTTTATTTCTAATGCATATATATATATGTTAAAGTCTGCGGGTATCCAACTAAAAATCAATTGGCAATGAGTGGAGTGGCCCGTCCATATTATATTTAAGTTAATTAAGCGGATTCTAGCGACGTGGGATTATTGTCCTTTCACACGCCCCCTCACGTGTAAGGCCAGTCACTCGGCCTACCACGTGGACCTACGTACGAGTAACCAGTCAATCGGTAACATGTGTATAGGTGAGTGACTAAATCGGGGGATAACACCTCGGCCAGTATCGGCCTACACCCCAGGTGTACAAGTGACAAAATCGGTTAAACACTTCGGCCAGTAACTCGGCCTACACCCGGCGTACGCAGGTCTAGGTCTGGGGCTTAGCTCTGATACCATGTTAAAGTCTGAGGGCATCCAACTCTAAACCAATTGACAATGAGTGGAGTGACCGTCCATATTATAATTAAGTTAATTAAACGGATTCTAACGATGTGAGACTATTGTCCTTTTACAATATACAACGCATAATGGAGATCCTAAATTTGAAAAGGAAGTTAGGAAAATAATGAACGTATAATATAATTTTTTTAGTAATTGTTTAGGAAGAGCCAGATACACAAAGTTAAAAATTTAGGATTGAGTATATGTGTAGACAGTGCAGTTGTACAAGGTTTTGAGAATCTTGGGGTGGCCATGGCTACCCCCAAGCAACATGTTATTTTTGAGCAACCATAAATGAAAGGATCGGAGAAACATCTACAGGCCTCCTCTAAAATATTTCGTAAAAAGGTAAAAGAACTTGGAGAAAACAAAACAATGTTTTAACGGTTCACTTGAATTCTCGATTCTAGTAGATGAACCTCCCTGGGTCTTGGGCCTCTTGGCTAAGTTTAAGCGATATCAAGCTTTGCTCATGCAATGGAGACCTTCACGTAAAACAGTGTAATGAATTGATCCGGTGATCTAAGGCCGTGTTTGATAGGAGTTAATTCCATGGAATTAGCCATCTTTCCATGGATTAACGTCTTTTCTGTCGTTCGGTCAAAAATCTGTTTCCATGGAATTGCAATAAAAGTGTGGTCTAAAGTATGTTTTAAACTCAATTCCGTGGAATTCCATGGAAAGTCTTTCCTTGCCTCCCCCAGGAAACAGTTTCCATGGAATTGTTTCCTTTCTCTGTTATCGAACACAAGTAAAAAATTCACCTTAGTTACTCCTAGTCTCCAACTAGCAACTGCTAAGGCCCAAGGCTAACTAAGCAAGAACGATTTTTTGGGGACCATGGTTTATTTGGGGGACCATGGTTTTATTTTGGGTAAAGACATTAAAAGTAAATCTAGGTCACCCCTTATCTAGATATTTATATTAATACCTAAATTACCCTCCTGATTAATTTTGGGTGATGATTAGTTAGTGTTAATAATAGTTAGTGTAATGATTAGTGAGATGATTAAGTTAAAGATAATTAGTGAGATTAAAAAATCAGATGGTTTTTTTTTTAAAGAAGTAGAATTATTGAGAGAGTAAAGTTAGAGAAGATGAAGAAGGAAAACTTGAAAAACGATGGATTTTACCAACCACAACCGGAGGAAGGGTATTTGGGTACCCAGGTATGCTTCAAACTTAGATAATGTTGGTTGAATTGCTCCAAACCTTAAAAAAAAATTGAAAATTTTTATGTAGATTTGGGCCAGTTCGGTTACCATATGTCAAGAACATGTAACTGAACACACCTGAAAGTGTAGTTCGGTTACGTTTTCCAAACACGCAGGTTACCGAACTCGCTCGTTAATGGAGGTTTTGGTCGTACAGTGTAATGTTCGGTTACCTAGGATAAAATGGTAGGTAACCGAACTTTGAACTTAACAATTTATTTGGGTACATCTTGTGTGTTCGGTTAGTTCGCAAACTTCAACGCAACCAAGTTTCCAACCTAACTGCAGGTTAAAAGTAACCTAGTGTTAGAAGTTCGGTTGGTTCGCAAACTTCAACATATTTTGCGAATCAACCGAACTGGGTTTATATATGCATATATGCAATTAGGCAAACATTCGTTTACTACGAAATTTATTTCTTGGCGAATTAGGTAGAGTTCGGTTACGAAGTTTCAAAGGTAGAGTTCGTTTACAAAGAAAACTTAACATTTTTGCGAACGAACCGAACTTGTGGACTTCTCATTATTTTCGTAAACTAAAGTTCGGTGATATCCTTATTTTTCGAAGGAACCGAACTTATGGACTTGTGTTGTTCTAATACAAGGAGTTCGGTTAAACGTATTTTTTTGCGAATCAACCGAACTCTGAGTTCGGTTAAGAAAAAATTAATTCGTGATAATCGAACTTGTCTCTGAAAAAGAAAACCTCCATTAAACCTCACCGCAACTTCCATTTTCAACTCATTTTAATGATTACTTCTCATTTATTCAACCAAAAACGAATGACAAGTAATGGGTTTGTGACAATATCTTTGTTAATGTTTTAAATTAAGCTATATATATATAGTGGTGGTGGTGGTAATCAGTGGTTGGTGGTGGTGATAATCGGAGGTGGTGGTGGTGGTAATCGGCGGTGGTGGTGGTAATCGGCGGTTGGTGGTGGTGATAATCGGAGGTGGTGGTGGTGGTAATCGGCAATGATGGGAGGTGGTGGTGGGAGGAGGTGGTGGTTATATATATATAAGTGGTTATTGGGTTGGTTTTAAATTAAATTAGATTAAGGGTAGGTTAGTCATTTCAATGATTTAGGACACCCCTTATAACTATAGCGAAGGTGGCCTAATAAAACCATGGTTTCCTAAAAAAAAAAAAAAAAACCATGGTCCTTAAAAAATCGTTCCTAAGCAATGTCGAGGCGTATTTGTCCAATTATGGGCCCCAGACATCGCAAATCTGAGCAAGCCCAACTTGCGAATTCACTACGACCGTTGAGAAATTGTGGCATTGCTGGAACTTATTTCTTCCTCACAAAATCACACCATTTTCATTTGTTCTCCACTAAAGGTTCCGAGTCTCCCACAAACAGAAGTGAAACTCATCAGTTCAATTGATCTCTAGGATTTGAAAATTTGAAGAAGAAAAGAAAAAAACCATGTCTGTGATTTCTGCTCATCAAACCCTAAACATTAAACAATTTAGTATTTTACCATCATCTACATCGATATCTCATTCCTCTTCAATGTTTTCCCCTATTTCATGCTTTTCTTCGTCAACTAATTCTCTTTCTACTAAGTTTTTTCAGGAGAAAAGATCATCTTCTGTTGTAAGAGTTTCTTCTTCATCTTCTTCTACAGTTGGTTTTAGTGAAAGTATCAGTGAGATTCTTGGGGATTTCACTGCAGCTGGTGAATCAGTTATGATCAAGGATTTATGGGACCAAGATGAGGTTTGGAACTTGAACTTTTCTTATGCTTTATTGATTTTTTGTGATTTTAATGGTAAATTGTTTTGTTTGATGAGTGTTTCAATACGTTTTTATAGATATGTTACAACTTCCCCAATGATCTAAAACCCAACATTTACATGGCACAACCTTCAGTCTGTTAATTGCTTTAGTGTTTGTGTATTATTTTGATCAGGTTTCGGAATTTCAATTGTTTACTTCTTTATTGATTAGGAAATTGGTAACCACAGGAACTGAACTAGTAAAATCGATGACAGCCACCAAGCACCTACTTTGTTGATGATTGTATCTAAAGAGCGAGTGAACTTGAATGCTCCCTAAACTAGACATATTCTTTGATAACTTATTTGCAAAATGTCCCTGTTAAGTCCTGCTAGTCTTTGAATCACACAATCGACGTAATTTTCCTCCTAAGTCGACAAAGTAACACCTTTGGACTTCTGATAAGGGTGAGTACATGTAGGATAGGCTGGTGTTAAGGGAAGTACAACAGTTAAGGTTATCTGGCTCCCCCTTCTCTCTGGATTTATATGGGTTTTCCAGGTGGAAGATCCATTGTAGTCTGGATTATGCGCCATCTCTGGATAGAGAAATCAGGACCGGCTACTGAGACTGTTTTTAAACTGCTTTTGATCAGGACTGACTAGTGTAACATCTTTCTCATTATCTTTTTACATCTATTCTCAATTTCAGTAGCCCTTTTTGTTTTTTTAACATCAGGGTGTGGCTGTTGTTGCTCTTCTAAGGCATTTTGGATGTCCTTGTTGGTAAGCTTGGAGAGTCTCAGTGCTGTCCCACTGCTTTAACTTGAGACTTTTATTTGGAGGAATTCTTCAACCTAATCATGCATCTTTATGTTGATTAAAACATATGAAGCTGGGAACTTGCTTCAACACTCAAAGAGTCAAAGTCGAGGTTTGATTCTGCTGGCGTGAAACTAATTGCTGTTGGTGTTGGTACGCCTGATAAAGCACGGATTCTTGCAGAGAGGGTAATTCTTATACCTTCTTTATATTTTAATATTTTTACTCTGACATAAGCAAAGAGATACAGTTGAGGAAACTGTCAAACATTGAAACCGAGTCTGAGGAAATATTAGTGATTGGTCCCAAGTCCAAGTTTAGGATCCTCATATACTGCAGATTTAGTATCGTCATTAGAGAATCGATACACATATGAGCAGCAGATGCTGAAGCTTACATTCCATTACTTTAGCATAAGACTGACTGTTGCATAGACTTAGACTAGTGTAGCTTTGCCGTTTAACCTCAAACACTGGAAGCAGTAAATATTTTGAAATTACAAACAAATTTTCGTGTAAGGTATTTGGAAAGAAGAGACAAATCATGTTTCTTATCAGGTTGACTAGTCTTGCATGTGCCTAGACTAGGTCCTCTGGTGCCCGACGTGACGTATTAAGTCACATAAGGCTATATGAGGTTTCCATTCAAACTTGATATAGTTCTGTGGGTTGGAGTATGTGGCCGCGTTCTCTAATATATGTCTTAGGGTGTCAAAAACCTAGAGTCTGTGTAAAGAAACTGTCAAAGGAGTCGAAATTGCATGTTGCCTGTGAATAACTGCTGCAGTTTGCAGAAGTATATAAGATTTTTTTTCTTTTTTTTCTTTTTTTTCTTCTAATTATTCTTGCACATGTTATATGGCAGTTGCCGTTTCCTATGGACTCCCTTTATGCAGATCCTGATCGCAAGGTAACAGTCTTCCAGCTTTACCCAGTTTTGCTACATTTCTACTAATGAAATGTCTGGATGGCCGAACTGTTTTCCCCTTTATGTTACAGGCATATGATGTTTTGGGATTATACTATGGTTTTGGCCGCACTTTTTTCAACCCAGCCAGTGTAATCACTATTCCTTGTATTTATAGGGCAGGAGTTTAAATTCTATACCAAAGTTCATGTCCTTTGATATTCATCAGTGTATAGCTTGAAACTTGACAGGCTAGCGTTTTTTCAAGGTCTGAGGCACTGAGAAAAGCTGTGAAGAACTACACCATTAAAGCGACTCCAGATGATAGGAGTAGTGTATTGCAACAGGTATCATCTCCTTCTTTTTCTTAGCATGTTCGAGCTTCTCTTCCAAAATTTGTACTGCATTAAAACTTCGAACTTGCTACTTTCTCATGTTTGTTTTGCCAAAATTCTAAGATTACCCCCCTTTCTTATTTTCAACAAAGGGTCAAATTCTAAGATTTAATACCTCAAACTCTAGCATTATAGTAGTGTTACCTAATTTCAGATAGCTTCTATAATAGAATTATAGAAATATACAAAAGCATCGTTTTCATGTATGCAACTTGAGTACAACATATGGTTTGTGCCTGTAACTTTGCTCAACCCAATTTGTTTATAAAGTTTCTCTTTTTGCCATCTTTATAAGGGAGGAATCTTCGTCTTCAAGGGTAAACAGTTGTTATATGCAAGGAAAGATGAAGGAACAGGAGATCATGCCCCTTTAGAGGAAATCTTTAATATATGCTGCAGTCCGGTTGCTTAGATCTTAGTTCCACACCAATGCTTCGCCTCTTGTAGGAATGCAGGTAATGTCTCTGTAATTTGGTACAGTTTGAGTTCCTCGTGTTTAGGAATGAGATTTACCTGAAGTAGTTAAAAGCCATCGCAAAATGTACGCAGAAGAGACGGTGTATAAGTGTGCAAAACTTGAAATGTATTATTGTATAAATAAATAAATTAAATTGATTTCATGTCACCTCATTAAGCAGCTTGATGACCATTTAAGGTTTGCTAAAAATCACAGTAGTACAAAGTAAGCAACCAACCATGACCATCTTTATGTGCTTAAAACAAAAAAGAAGAAGAGAATAAACCGACAAAAGATTAAAAAGTTAATATAATCTTCTCACATAAAATGGATTGGAATTAATTTGTTAAAGTAGTAAGCTAGTTGTATTTGAGATATTAAGAAATAGTCTAATGATATTACAGTATTAATTCATTCACACACTTTTGTTAAGCTAGTTGAAGATGTTGTGCAACATCTCCTTCAACTCTTGCAACAATGAAGATGAACGCATACTCTGGCCAGTAGTTCTTGATAAAAATGATGGAAATCTTTTGATTACTCAGCAACAACATCTGCAAATACCACAGACTCATACTAAATAGAACCCATCGATATATAAGTGCAGCGACTCCAAGTATGCCTGAGTTTTAACAAACAAACAAATTGATATGGAAAAATAGCTCGTGTATTCATCAACTTACAGAAGTACAAATACTCAAATACTGGAATACATCAATTCAAGACATAACCAACTCCTGCACTGCTAACTTATTTAACCTATCATATCAAACTCTTACTAGTAGTCAAGTGTTACTGAAGTATGGAATTCACCCTTCACTTTCTCTTAGTTTGACATAAAAACTACGGCTTACTTGATTATCGCTTGAAGACCCGACGATTAAAGTGTGTTCCACATCAAATCAATTTCCTCTTCCCTGCAAGCAACTGTTTGCCTCTTCCCTTCTGCATCAGTTGCTTGCAGGCTTCAACTTTGATTTTCACTTTCTTCTTTGCCTGTCATTACGTCCACCCTTTCAAATGCTATCAACTGTTTCTTAGGCAACCCAGTCACCTTTTCTGAAGATGGTGGTACCTAAAAGATCAACACTACATGGCTCCCATTTCTTTCGTCGTGATTCTCCACAACCACCTCAATGCTGAACTCTAAAGTTTGGCAATCCACTTTTACGATGTCAATAGCATCTCCTGAGCTGAATTCAGATAGGTTAGTAGTGTTGGGTGTAAGGATGCTGCTCTGAGATTTCTGCAGTGATATTTGTATTGTCGAATGATGCAGGGGCATAATATGTCTCTGTAGAGTTTCTTTATCTTAGGATACGTTTGCTAGTTTGTCTCTTAAGAAAGGGCATTTCTGTCCTAGTATTTAGTTTTCCTTATTTAGATTTCTTTTTATATTTTCTTTCTAGTATAAATGGGCTGCTAAGTCGTCCAAAGAGGACAAACTTTATTATACTTTTCCTACGTTTTATAGTCTATTGATTATATCAGAGAATTAGGTTTAACCTAAAACTCAATTTATTTGCGCTCTTATCGTTTCAGTTTAGAGTTCTAATCGTTTATCATTGTTCGATTACCCTAGTTTACTGTTTTCGTTTCTAATAGCGCAATTGGCGCTAGAACAAAACCCACAAACCCTAGCTAGCTATAATGGCAGGAAGAATTAGAGGTGGTGGTGGTAGAGGTGATGGAAACATCGATCCTAATGAGTTACGAACCATGATTGAGAACATGGTGCAGCAGTGTCTGCAGCAAGGACGCGCGGGAGCCCGAATGGAGATACCGGAAGGCCGACGCAACCCTTTGTATTCACCGGAAGGAGGATCAGAGGATGATGAACATGCGTTTATTGAAAACCCTTTTCATAACCGTGTTGTTCATGGACTACAACAAGACTGGTTAGAAGACAGATTGATTAAAGCCCTTGATTTGAACACCGGAGGGGTGAGAGTCGAGGTGAGCGATATGACTGGTAGGATGCATGCTGAAGATTTCCTAGATTGGGAGACTAGCATAGAGAACTATTTCGAATGGAAGCCTGTGGATGAAGTTCGTAAGGTGTTGTTTGTGAAGCTAAAATTGAATTGAAAGGAATGGCTTTGCAGTGGTGGAAAAAGCTGGAAGAACAACGTACAAGGCAAGGATAAAATCAGGACATGGGATCACATGAAACAGAAATTGCAGAAGCAATTTCTTCAACCTGATTATTTGGTGACGTTATATGAAAAGTTTTATAACTTTCGTCAACGCGATCTTAGTGTTGAGGATTATACGATGGAGTTCTATAATCTTTCTTTTAAGAGTTGGCTTGAATGAATCACCCGAGCAACTTGCAGTAAGATATATTATGGGTTTAAACATAGGCATTCGAGAAGATTTTGGTCTCCTAAGGGTTACCAACCTGGAAGATGCTTATTAATGTGCTTTGAAGGCGAGGAAAGGGTGAATCACCATTCGAAGAACCGGAACTCTGCGAGCCGAATGAAAGCCACATCCAACTGGGGTAGAACTGCACCAAAGGCATCATCTTGGAATAACAAGAGCAAAGAAGGGGCCAACACCTCAGCAACAACTCCAACTGTAAGCGGTGTGTACAAGGTCAGTACTCGTTTAGCGGCCAAGTGTTTTACGTGTGGAGGAGATAATCACCTGGCATACACTTGTCCAAAGCGGGTTAACTTCATTGAAGATGGTAGTGATGAAGAAAAGTTTGGGGAACCGAAATATGATGAATCAGAGGGTAAAGAAGAAGACTTGATGCCCGTAAGAGGAGAGAATCTAGTTGTCCGCAGAATTCTTACATGCCCTGGGGTTGAAGATGGGGAGGAAGACTGGCGTCGGAAGAGTTATCTTTCGCACACAAGTTTTCTATGGAGGTAAGGTTTGCAAGCTGATTTTAGATGGCGGTAGTTGTGAGAATATAGTTTCTCAAGAAGCTGAGACAAGCTAAGTCTGTTAACCAAGAAACACCCTCACCCATATAAGATTGCTTGGCTTAAGAAAGGAAACGCAGTACCAATCACGAAAAGGTGCTTAGTAAAGTTTTCTATTAGCAATTTTGAAGAAGAAGTATGGTGTGATGTTGCACATATGGATGCTTGTCACATACTATTGGGCAGACCTTGGTTGTTTGATAAGAAGATGACCCACTTGACTGAAGCTAATACTTACAGTTTTATGTGTAACGGAAAGAAGATGACGTTGCATCCTATGAAGGAAGAAGACGTGCAAGGGGGAAGAGAAGAGAAGGGGCAAACAACAAGTTTATTAACTTGTAAACAATTTCAGCATGAATGCAAGGAAACTAGTGTGATCTATGCACTAATTTGTAAGTCCACATCCAATGTTGTCGTAGACAGACAGAACATTTTTCTGAAATCGCTGAATTATTACAACTGTTCGAAGAACTGGCACCTACAGAGCTACCTAATGTGTTGCCACCTATGAGGGACATAAAACACGCCACCGATTTGGTGCCAGGGAGTGCATTCCGTAACTTGGCAGCATATAGGATGCCTCTTGCACATCGATTGGAGATGCGAAGACAAGTAGAGGAGTTGTTGCAGTAGGGTTTGGCCAAGGAGAGCAAAAGTCTGTGTGTTTTACCAGCCTTATTGACTCCCAAGTGTTGATGGTGGTTTTTAGTTCAGGGTTAAAATTGTAAAACCCTGTATTTTATATGCCTGCTTTCTGCAAAGAAGTAGAGCTGCCAAGAAGCTGATGAGTGTCTATACCTCTCTGCTTACACATGAACTATGTAGTTTAGTACCTACAAAATTTATTTAGAATAATATTGGTGCATGTAGCAACAATCCCAAATATTCTATAAATTTTATTAATCTGCCACCTGCATTATTCACTAAATGCATGACTTGCTGAGCATTTTCCCTATGCTATGTTCCCCAGCTGAACTCCTAATATTGGCATGACATGACAACTATTGTTCACTCGCAGCGGAGTAGCATGAATTTCCCGAAGTGTCAGTATTAAGATCTGCATGAAAATACTCAGGAACACGCAAGTTGCACCGCTCTCTGATAAAGAGGTTTCTTGTGCCAACGCACAGATAATTTATCGAAAATTGTTTAATTTTGTGTCATCTCACAAAATTCAATTTTCTAACCTAATTTTACCTATTTGCAAAAATAAGGTTTTTTGCGCCCTGCGCGATATTTCGAACCCTATTGGTCGAAACTAATCCTAGGAGCACTAGGAAATTGATCCAACATGGAGCAAGTGGGAGCAAACACCTACCAAAAATCAGAAAACAAGAGGAACTGCGGCAAGTAAGAGCAGCGGCAAAAGGAGGCGTGGCTACGCCACTTGGCCGTCCGATTGGTTTCAGCAGGCATCACCTGTGGCCGGCTGGCCACGCTCCATGTTGCTGCTTGTCGTCCCTCTTTACCATCAACCAATCAGGTCGCTCTAAATGCGCCACACACATATTTTAAAGTTGGAATGTGGCCGTCCACGCTCCATGTTGCTCTTTCAGGCCATCTTTCCCATCGACCAATCAGATTGCTTTAAACCCGCCATACTCTTATTCTAGGCGTTCAACCAAATGTCTTCGTGACCATTGGCCACTCCTCTTTCATAAGCAACAATCGGCCACGCCGCGGCCTACCCATATGGCTTCTAAACGATCACCCAAAGATTGGACGAACAACTGGGAGCATTTGGTAAACAATTTTAGTATGATCTACATGCCAAAAGTTTTGTATGGATGTCTAGCATAACATATTAAAAAATCACATCAATCGGATTAAAGAGCTAAAAGATATAAAGGCGAGCTAGGTCATGGCTGAAAACTGACAGAATTCCTCCTGAACTGTTCTTGAGTTTTTACTGTCGGGCTGTTTTCACCTCCTAAACGACCTCAAAACCTAAATATTCTCGCGACGGAAGATAGGAAATTCTTTTCCGATAAGAATGGAGGGGCAGATCGTCAAAGTCCGATTTCGTATGAGAATTCTACAACAGTTTTAGTTAGGGTCTCACATCTGAATTTTCTGATTACGAAATTTCATGAATTAGCACAAACTTCTGCAAATCATTCCATCCATCCAACTTGGCTAGCCAACTTAACCGATTTAGATTTAATTTGGGCCAACCAATAGGATGTCAAAATGGCTGCCAGCCACCATTCTCCTATAAGGACTGATCACCACATCTTCAATGTACATGGATAGCTCCTGGCAGCTACTCACACATGACCACCCGCCACCTAGCTTGCGCGTGGTTGGTCAGAATAACTAGGTATTGCAAACAAGACCCATTCACCAGCTTGCTTCATATTTTCCACTAAAATACTCGAGACATCAAACATGTCACAAACTGGGGGATGTTCATCAGGGTATTGGTCTGGCGGTTTACAACGTGGGGCGTGCAACACGCCTATTATGAGAAAGTGTCAGGAAAGCGGACAGTTAGTGGAGGGGAGGACTAGCGGGTGTAAACGAACCCGTCTCCCCTCATAATAGGGACGTGGTTTTCAACATTTACACACTATCCCACTTCTCCATCACTCAACCACTCCCACTTCTTATGAGATCAGGGTGCGTTCAACTATGGCTTGTATAAATAGGTTTCTACCTATTTCAACCAAACAACAGAGTTTTGGTTATCAACGCAAGTATTCATAAAAACACAAAAGAACTGATAGCTTACATTCCGCAAGTGAGTTCCAAATTCTGATACAAGTCATAAAACAACCACACCCTCAAAATTCAATATTTTGACCTCAACACCTTCTTCGCTTCCCTCCCTAAGATCAACCCTTCTTCTTCACTTTGTGACCGAAGCAAGTCTGGAACGACAATTTCTTGGTTTAGGCCAGAATTGTACAGATTGATCTCTCAAATCTAAAGTACTCCCGCGCAGTGCATTTGTTTAGGGTTTAGATTCGTTTCTCGGTGGCACACCCAAATTTACCAAAACCAGCAGAATCAGTTTTTACCCCAAAACTCCAAGAAAGATAGTTCATAGCGAATGTCCGTCGACAGCCGAGCAATCGACAAGATCACCATCAAGTATATGTTTCCTATACCCAGATTGGAGGATATATTGAACATATTGGTTGGTGCTAAGTTTTTCTCGAAGTTAGACTTGCGAAGTGGGTACCATCAAATACGTATTCGCGTTGGGGATGAATAGAAAAAAACATTCAAAACACCAGATGGCCTCTATGGATGGATTGTAATGTCTTTCGACCTTTGCAATGCTCCCAGTACATTCATGCGCATGATGATAGAGGTATTACGTCCTTTCATTGGTTCATTTGTAGTAGTATACTTCGATGATATTCTAGTGTACAGTCGTACCAAGGAAGAACACCTAGTTCATCTAAAGCAGTTGATGGAGGTTCTTTTGAAGGAAAAATTGTATCTCAATCTTAAGAAATGCTCATTTTTGCACGAAGAAGTACAATTTTTAGGATATATTGTTTCGGCTAGTGGCTCAAAGGCTGATCATATGAAGGTGAAAGAGATTGTGGGCTGGCATGTTCCTCTATGTGTGACTGATGTGCACAGTTTTCATGGGTTAGATACCTTCTATAAAAGATTTATAAAGGGTTTTAGTACCACTATGATCCCTATAACTGAGTGTCTTAAAGGGACAACTTTTCGGAGGACAAAAGAAGCATCAATCACATTTGAGAAGATTAAAAAGTTAATGACTGAGGCTCCGGTTTTGATTCTGCTTGATTTTGATAAGTTATTCGTGGTGGAATGCGATGCTTCTAATGTGTGGATTTGATCTGTCTTGAGCCAAGAAGGCAGGCCTGTGGAATTCTTTAGCGAGAAGTTAATTGAAGCTAAACGAAAGTATTCCACTTATGATCTGGAATTTTATGCGTTGGTTCGTGCTTTACAACATTGGAGACATTATCTTGTCCACAAAGATTTTGTGGTTTACTCGGATCACGAAGCTTTGCGCTACTTACAATCTCAAAAGAAACTGAAGCCTAGATATGCAAAGTGGATTGACTATCTTGAAGAGTTTACTTTCTCCCTAAAGCATAAATCTGGAGCAACGAACAAGGTAGCTGATGTTCTTAGTCGTCGACATGTGCTGGTGAAGTCAATGCAAGCTCATGTAATCGGTTTTGAGGTGATTAAGGAACCATATGCTGCTGACCGCTACTTTAGCGCAGTTGTACAACAGTTAAGTACATCGTCAACAACGTCAGGTATGTCATTTATGCTTCATGATGGTTATCTCTTTCGTGGTAACCGATTATGCATCCATGTTGGTTCCTTAAGGGAGAGTATTGTCTGAGAGCATCATGGTGGAGGATTAACAATATATTGGGGGTCGAGACAAGACCCTAAAAGCTGTAAAAAGCCGATATTATTGGCCTTCATTGGACAAGGATGTTGAGAGATTGGTCAAGCGGTGTAGAGTGTGCCAGTTTGCAAAAGAACAGTCACAAAATACTGGGTTATATACTCCGCTGCCAGTTCCACACGCTTCTTGAATACATATTATCCTGGACTTTGTGCTAAGATTGCCAAAACAGCTAGGAAACACGATTCCATCTTCGTTGTGGTAGATAGGTTCTCTAAAATGGCTCACTTTATTCCTTGTTCTAAGACCGCTGATGCTTCCCATATTGCTTCCTTTTTTTTTTTTTTAATGAGGTGTTGCGTTTACATGGAGTTCCATCTTCTATCATATCTGAACGAGATGTGAAGTTTTTGGGGCACTTTTGGAAGACCCTATGGAAGAAGTTCATAACAGACTTGCGGTATTCTACAATTGCCCACCCACAAATTGATGGACAGATTGAAGTAGTGAACCGGAGTTAAGGAAATTTACTTAGAAGCTTAGTAGGAGATCATATTAGGAGTTGGGATCAGATTTTATCCCAAGCTGAATTTGCATACAACAACTCAGTTAATCGTACAATTAAGAGAACACCTTTTGAGGTAGCATATGGTTTTCATCCGCAACATGTTGTTGACTTGGTACCTCTTCCATTGGATACCCAAATCTGCAGCGAAGGTGAAGCTTATGCTGACAATATAAAGAGTATACACCAAGATGTGCGAACATCTATTAACAAGAGCAATGATCATTACATGTGTAACACCCCGTATTTTTAGCATGCGCAAGCTAAAATATGCGCCATGGCCCGAGATGAAGCTTCATCCAAAACTTTTGTTGCTTAAGAAAAGGAACATTGGACCTTGGCCAATGCGTTGACGATGTTCATCCATCATGGCTGGACATCGGGTTGGCAGTGGATAGCCATCATGGCTGGACATAGGGTTGGCAGCGGACAACCATCACGGCTGGACATTGAAGTAGCCTATGGGCCAAAGCCGGAAATACATCCATCACGACCCTTCAGTGGACCTGGCTCAGGAAATGTTCAGCCATCACGACCTTACATTGTCTTTGGCCAGGGTAGTCATGTGCATCCATCACGGCCTTGGGACTTGGTGAAGTCATTTTGCTCCCCTAATCTAAGTTATAAAAATTGCAAGTTAACATATATAGGGAGGACTAGTTGGTTGAAGGTGCATATGCGGACCATGCACCAAGTAAGCTTCATAACTTAGCCGGAACGATATAAATAATGCTTAGGCCTCATTTATAGTTACGTAGACTTGCCAATCGAGCATGTTAAGTGAAAATACGAAGCTACCCAAATATACCACAATCTTTTATTTTGGTCACAACCTATACAATCACACTGTGTATAAACCTCTTGGAGATACAATCACCCAAGGAATACTTCAACACAGTGTCCACTAGAAATAGGGTTAGTCCGGACTGGCCTAACTCGTGAATAAATATCAAAGTCAAGTGGAGAAATCCAATACACTTTGTGTGATATTCTTTGGATATGAAATCGAGATGATATAACAACAAAGTGATCACTTGATAAAAGGTACGGAAATAACCAAAACCAATGAGATCAATATCAAGTGCCCTTTTAACGTACAAAGTGCAATTTACTTTAATTATAATAAAACAATTATAATGCGGAAATTAAAAGTGAATGACACAACAAGATTTTGTTAACGAGGAAACCACAAATGCAGAAAAACCCCGGGACCTTGTCCAGAATTGAATACTCTCAGGATTAAGCTGCTATACAAAATCTAAACCAACTTCGTATAGTTGAGACCAAACAACTAAACCTATAGTTCACCTAGTTCCGTCTGTATCCCTACGCCTCCAACTTGTAATAAGTTACGCACTTGGAACAATTCCTTTGGTTCGTATTCCAAACAGTAAAAGAACAACAAATCTGTTCGGTAACAACTCTTTTCAAACAAGTGATATGAGTTTGACAAAAGGCTCTTCCGTTTATCCCAATAAACTCCTTTGTCAGGTTCTTAGATCTATCTCAATACAACTACCAAAGTAGTTGTCTAGATTTTGCAATCAATACTCTTAGTCACAAAGACAATATATTGATGTCGATCTACTCAACTAATCAATCAAGGTTATCATAAAGATAAACCGGTTATAGTTGGATCCCCAGCCGATCAAGTTTTGTGCACACCAAAGATTATGAACTCAAACAAGCAATCTTCTTTGTCTTCAAATCTTCTTAGATCTTCAATAAACACCTGCACACAATCAACTTGAATCTCTTGTGATCAATCACACACTAAGCGGAGTCTGATAACAATGGATTATCACAAGACGTCTTTAGATCTACAAACAGTCTAAAGATCCCCGTCGAAATTTCGATCTAGTTTGAGTGAATCTTATATCAGAAGAGAAGATTCTCAAGCATAAACAAAGTAGGTGCAATCAAAGTGTAGGATCAGAATCTCGCAGCAATAATATTTCAGCGAAATTATTAACAACACAACACAACAACGTCGCAGAACAATTTCAGAAATGATATAATAAACGACGCCAGCTAAAATCATGAGAAAGATGTGTTGATCCTGCGAAAATTAGAGAGTTTGCGAGATTAACATTTGTAAGATTGTGAGAATGTCGCAAGCCATATCCGAAAATAAAGGACAGATTAGCTGTCATCCACTATGTATTTCCCTATAAATAGTCGTTCAACTGGGAATTAAAGGGAGAGATCTTTTTTGAGAAAGAAACAAGTAAATAGGAGAGAGAAAGTCTAGAGTAGAGGTCATTCTTGATTCCTTTATCTTTTCTTGTAAGAATATTCAAAGATTCATCAATAAAATTAAGATTGTAAATCTAAAATGAGATGAGTATTAATGAAATCATATGAGGGGTGTAGTGTAGGATTTCCTGCAACTACACAAAGTTCAACAACCGTTAGTCAATCAAATCAATGAAAACTAATAATAAACTGCAATTATCTAGTTTCCCACCAACGGTACTCGTAGAGCTTCCCAATCCCAAAGAAGTCTTTAAAACGAGCGGTGGTAAGAGATTTCGCGTAATTAGGGTATTTTCCTCTCCGAATAGACGGCTCCACCAGTAACAAAACAACTAGGTAGTTTTGCTGGCTCTGAGGATTAGTTTGCTCGAAATGCAAACTCCAATATTTATAAACCAAGGAAGTTTGGACACCAAGGAATTTCCAAAAGCGAAAATATTCTCAAGATATGCAATATATTTCCAAATTCGGTTTTCATAATTCCTGGAAATGCTCTGTCCAAATATTGACCGAAATCTCAGTAGAAAATCTCCAATTAGTAAATGCACATTACCAATTTTTATTTTCTAAAGATATGCATTTTAATTGCTGGAGATTAAAAGCATATAAAACTAAAAACCTTAATTAAAAGATTCTCAATTTATTTCGATCCGCGATTCTCTCCTTTAGCTATTAAGGAATATTTTTGAACAATAAAAGATAAAAGTTATTGCACATGTTCAAAGTATGTCGACATCTTTACTTTCTAAATCCTTTTCATATTTACAATCTTGGAACCGATTTTCCACACTTCCAAATAAGTTTAGAATTGGTTCATCTGATTTCCAAGAACTATGTGATTGATCAAAAAAATTCAATCACCATTCATGGGTTTAACGGTTCTACCAAAACAAGTTTCGGTTCTACCTCCATGTGGGTACTAGGATCGATCACACTAGTTACCAAAAGTTGGTTGACTAGGTACTAGGATCGCTTACCACATATATATGGTATAAACTTTTATTCGGTTGCACAAGTTATATGAACGGCCACACCAATTGTCTTCTGCCTACTTCTCCTCTATTATTTAGCATTCCTCTCATTTCTTCCAATTCTTTTAAGATTTGTTTATTTACGCCTGAATTTTGATCCATTGGTCTTTTTAATTTCGCATCCCTTCTTCTGTGTCCATGTCTTTCTTCTCTCGCGGAATTTTGCATTTCTTATTCATCATCCTCATCTCGTCTTCTCCTGCGATTCTCTTCCTCATATGTATCTTGAATTCGCATATGATGATGTCTCTCATTTTCCCCTCCATGATTTTGTTCATTTCTTATCAATTCCATTCGCTGTCTTTTAGCCATCCTCTGTACTCTATCATACTCTTCATTGAGATTACCGTTATTCCGGTTTTGTGTGGGCCTTCTTTCTCGATTGTCGTGATTGTTCTGGCGAATTGTCTCCTGAAGCTCTTGTTCTTCCATTTCCGCTCTCAATCTTTCACGTTCGCAAATTAAACGTGCTTGTTCAGCATAGTGTCTTTCAATTTCTTCTTCAATCGTTTGTTGATTTCTTTGAGCTTCTCTCTCATGTAAAATTCTCCTTCCTTCCTCTCGATTCCCTTCGCCATCTTGATTATTTCGTCCCTGACGTTGTCTATTATCTTGATTTCTATCATTTTGCCTATCACCAAAAGTTTCATTTTGTGGAACTTAACGATCATCAGTCATTTCTCTATCTTCGCGATGTTCTTCATTAGGATTTGATATTTCTTCACGAATATTATTTCTATCATCAGTCCTTTATCTATCTTCCCTGTTTCTAGAGCCATTATGTAGTTGCAGGAAATCCTACACTACACCCCTCACAAGATTTTATTAACATTCAACTCATTTTTGGATTAACAATCTTAATTTTATTGATGAATCTTTGGACAATCTTACAAGAAAAGATAAAGGAATCAAGAATAACCACTGCTCTAGATTTTCTCTCTCCTATTTACTTTCTTCTCACTCAAAAAAGATCTCTCTCCTTTTCCTTTACAACTGAATGGCTATTTATAGGAAATTACATAGTGGATGACAGCTAATCTATACTTTATTTTCGGATATGGTTTGCGACATTCTCGCAACCTTACAAATACCAATCTGGCAGGATCGTCACACTTTTCTCATGATTTGGCTGATGTCGTTTATTTTGTCGTTTCTGAAGTTGTTATGCGACACTGTCGTGTTGTGTTGTTAATAATTTCGCTGAGACATTATTGCTGCGAGATTCTGATCCTACATTCATGTAATACTTGTAAGTCTCATATCCTAGTAACTTTCTAGCTAACCTATACGAAGTTGACTCTAGTAAATAATCAAGAGACTCTTTAAATGAGTTTTGATTCACTAAAATATGACAACCAAACTTTACATACCAATGTTTGGTGGGTTCAACCGAGCTATGCTCTAACAATCTCCCCCTTTGTCAATTTTAGTGAAAAAACTCTTACATCATATGGATAAACAAATTACAAGAATTCATTACACATATGCTTGATTCCGAGTTTCAACAACACAATACCTGTATGCATTCAATCCATAAATATCGTTGTTGACATTATAATAACAAAGCTAATACCCCCTTAAAGGTAAGATAGGTAGATTTTCAATCTTCACGTCTTTGTTATCCCCTTTGTAGTCCATATCACTACAAGTATCAATATGCTATGTTACTCCCCCTTAATCTATGCTTTACGCTTTCGTTAGATATAACGTTTAAGTACCACTGTCCTCTCCTTAGTGATACCAAATCACTTATTTACTCCATATATTTCTCCCCCTTTTTGTCACAAAATGACAAAGGTACGAGCAAATAAAGGACAAACCGAAAGGATCTTACAAATCTCAAAAGACTTGCAACCTATAAGAGTTAAGCACAGGGGTTCCACATACCATTTTAGATAACCAATATCAAAACCGAAACTAAAAAGTAATTTTGTTTTGATATGTTACCAAGGAAACAATTGGCCGAAGCAATTTTCCCTAATAGTTTAGCAAATCAAAAATCGACTAAGCACTTTAGTTCTTTTGCTAAACTGATTGCACAAATACAATCGTTTATTCGATAAGACCAAAATAAATATCAGAATTAACTCTATTTTTCTCACCAGTGTCTAATTATTCAAATAATAACTTAGACCTTTCACTTTTAAACAAGACAAGTACTAGGTTAGTTAACTAGCATTTCTTGTTAAGACATTCGATTAGACTTGAATAACCAAAACCTCCACTTTGATAAGTCTAATTAAGATCAAATAACTTAGTTTTTCTTATCCGCAATCAAATTGTACTAAACAATTCATCCCGAAAACCCTTTTTGTTAAGCCATAAACAATTCATACAAACCAAATAAATCAACTTGCATAATTATTTACCTCAACCGGAAGCAATTGAAACAAACATAGACATTAAAGTACCGCAATTGCACCGTAATTTTGTAAGCCTGAACAATTGATACCAAACAATAAAGCAAGATAACAATAGTTTTTCTTAACCGGAAACAATTGAATCACACACACATCCATACACAAATAATGGAATAAACATCAATTGTACCGAAATTTTGTTAAGCAAAAGCAATAAATATATGCAATAAAATCAGGCTTTTCTTAAACAGGAAAATGATTAACTAACAAATTCGTTGCCTCAAGTTCCGCATCCTCTTCACCCCAGAAAGATATGTCATTAAGGCAAGTTCACATTAGAACTCTCCCCCGTTGTGTTGTCATCCTCTCGCCAAAACAAAAGAACAACAACAAGGACCAACCTTTACAGGAAAGGTTGAAAACCGGTTTTAACTAATGCGATGCAAAAGTTGAAACCCCAAAACACATATGCTTTTATGTTAAACCAAAAGATTCAACATATTGTGAGTTTTTCACATATTAGTTTCAATCGGAACCCCTTATGATCCTTTAATAAAGCCTACCAACATGGGCTAGAACTTAATCATGCTAAACCAAAAAGTCACCCAAACCATAAGGGTTCACACAATATGAGATCGAATATCAAGGTTATGAAAACCGAAATCAAACATCCCATAAACATACATAGCAATAATATAAATCATTCAAGCACAGGCTATGTAATCAAAAACTATCACAATAAATATTGTAAACTAATAATTTTATTCATAAATAATAGATAGTTTTATTCATAACTAGTGATGCCACATGTGCGATGCACATGCTTGAATTTTGCTCTTTTAACAATACCAAATTTGATAACAATGATATTTTTTTCGTAAAACAAAATTTAATATTCTTATTTGTACTCATTACGTAGGTATTTCAAAGAGCTTTCCAAATATGTTAATTTTACAAAAATCCGATGTGTATTTCAAAAGATATCAAGTTTTTTAAAAAATTGATGCATTTTATAACAATGACATTTATGTGAATATGTGAATATATAAGGTTGTTTATGTAAGTATTGATTCAATTTACACTTTATTTAAGGTTATATTAGTAATATCAAGGTTACACCAAGCTATTTTGTCATTTTGTGACCAACCAAAATACCTATTTTCTTTATATTAGTATAAGATAAGATAGACCTTATACAATTATTGAAAGAGATCAAAAACTGATGTTTATTCTCTTGATTAAGAATTACAGCATGTATCTTAATCTCTAGTGGTGCTCTTATTGTTTACTGATATCTCATCAGTACTCAAACTTTTGAAGTATGTCTCAAGAGACTTGTCTGCAACCACTTCCTGTTTTTCAAGTTCTTCAATTATAACCCTGAGTTCATTAAGAACAATTCTTGTTTGATCAATTATTTCTTTGAGCCAATCTTGATGTTGAACTGTCATAATGAGATTGGTTTTCAGTTCTTCAAAACCTTGGATATAGTGAATCATAGTATTAGAACGAATCCACTTGGTTTCAGTTGGATCTTGAAGGTTGTAAGCCAACAGACATGACTCATCTTGAGATCCATTCGAACTATTTGAATCATAATCAGACATGATTTTTGATATGTTTTTCTTCTTCCTTTCTGTATTGATTCCTTGACAATCCTTAACCTTTTGAGATTCCTCCTTATTAGCCTTTGAGACACTGCGAGTTATTGGAGGCATGCTCGATTATTTAAATAGAGATTGATCAGGGTTTCAGAATACGGGCAAGAGATAGTTTCTCTTTAAGAAAAGACAAAGACCGAAAATATCAGGAAATTCATACAAACCAAATAAATCAACTTGCATAATTATTTACCTCAACCGGAAGCAATTGAAACAAATATAGACATTAAAGTATCGCAATTGCACCGTAATTTTGTAAGCCTGAACAATTGATACCAAACAATAAAGCAAGATAGCAATAGTTTTTCTTAACCGGAAACAATTGAATCACACACACATCCATACACAAATAATGGAATAAACATCAATTGTACCGAAATTTTGTTAAGCAAAAGCAATAAATATATGCAATAAAATCAGGCTTTTCTTAAACAGGAAAATGATTAACTAACAAATTCGTTACCTCAAGTTCCGCATCCTCTTCAGCCCAGAAAGATATGTCATTAAGGCAAGTTCACATTAGAACTCTCCCCCGTTGTGTTGTCATCCTCTCGCCAAAACAAAAGAACAACAACAAGGACCAACCTTTACAGGAAAGGTTGAAAACCGGTTTTAACTAATGCGATGCAAAAGTTGAAACCCCAAAACACATATGCTTTTATGTTAAACCAAAAGATTCAACATATTGTGAGTTTTTCACATATTAGTTTCAATCGTAACCCCTTATGATCCTTTAATAAAGCCTACCAACATGGGCTAGAACTTAATCATGCTAAACCAAAAAGTCACCCAAACCATAAGGGTTCACACAATATGAGATCGAATATCAAGGTTATGAAAACCGAAATCAAACATCCCATAAACATACATAGCAATAATATAAATCATTCAAGCACAGGCTATGTAATCAAAAACTATCACAATAAATATTTTAAACTAATAATTTTATTCATAAATAATAGATAGTTTTATTCATAACTAGTGATGCCACATGTGCGATGCACATGCTTGAATTTTGCTCTTTTAACAATACCAAATTTGATAACAATGATATTTTTTTCGTAAAACAAAATTTAATATTCTTATTTGTACTCATTACGTAGGTATTTCAAAGAGCTTTCCAAATATGTTAATTTTACAAAAATCCGATGTGTATTTCAAAAGATATCAAGTTTTTTTAAAAATTGATGCATTTTATAACAATGGCATTTATGTGAATATGTGAATATATAAGGTTGTTTATGTAAGTATTGATTCAATTTACACTTTATTTAAGGTTATATTAGTAATATCAAGGTTACACCAAGCTATTTTGTCATTTTGTGACCAACCAAAATACCTATTTTCTTTATATTAGTATAAGATAAGATAGACCTTATACAATTATTGAAAGAGATCAAAAACTGATGTTTATTCTCTTGATTAAGAATTACAGCATGTATCTTAATCTCTAGTGGTGCTCTTATTGTTTACTGATATCTCATCAGTACTCAAACTTTTGAAGTATGTCTCAAGAGACTTGTCTGCAACCACTTCCTATTTTTCAAGTTCTTCAATTATAACCCTGAGTTCATTAAGAACACTTCTTGTTTGATCAATTATTTCTTTGAGCCAATCTTGATGTTGAACTGTCATAATGAGATTGGTTTTCAGTTCTTCAAAACCTTGGATATAGTGAATCATAGTATTAGAACGAATCCACTTGGTTTCGGTTGGATCTTGAAGGTTGTAAGCCAACAGACATGACTCATCTTGAGATCCATTCGAACTATTTGAATCATAATCAGACATGATTTTTGATATGTTTTTCTTCTTCCTTTCTGTATTGATTCCTTGACAATCCTTAACCTTTTGAGATTCCTCCTTATTAGCCTTTGAGACACTGCGAGTTATTGGAGGCATGCTCGATTATTTAAATAGAGATTGATCAGGGTTTCAGAATACGGGCAAGAGATAGTTTCTCTTTAAGAAAATACAAAGACCGAAAATATCAGGAAATTCATACAAACCAAATAAATCAACTTGCATAATTATTTACATCAACCGGAAGCAATTGAAACAAACATAGACATTAAAGTACCGCAATTGCACCGTAATTTTGTAAGCCTGAACAATTGATACCAAACAATAAAGCAAGATAGCAATAGTTTTTCTTAACCGGAAACAATTGAATCACACACACATCCATACACAAATAATGGAATAAACATCAATTGTACCGAAATTTTGTTAAGCAAAAGCAATAAATATATGCAATAAAATCAGGCTTTTCTTAAACAGGAAAATGATTAACTAACAAATTCGTTACCTCAAGTTCCGCATCCTCTTCACCCCATAAAGATATGTCATTAAGGCAAGTTCACATTAGAACTCTCCCCCGTTGTGTTGTCATCCTCTCGCCAAAACAAAAGAACAACAACAAGGACCAACCTTTACAGGAAAGGTTGAAAACCGGTTTTAACTAATGCGATGCAAAAGTTGAAACCCCAAAACACATATGCTTTTATGTTAAACCAAAAGATTCAACATATTGTGAGTTTTTCACATATTAGTTTCAATCGGAACCCCTTATGATCCTTTAATAAAGCCTACCAACATGGGCTAGAACTTAATCATGCTAAACCAAAAAGTCACCCAAACCATAAGGGTTCACACAATATGAGATCGAATATCAAGGTTATGAAAACCGAAATCAAACATCCCATAAACATACATAGCAATAATATAAATCATTCAAGCACAGGCTATGTAATCAAAAACTATCACAATAAATATTCTAAACTAATAATTTTATTCATAAATAATAGATAGTTTTATTCATAACTAGTGATGCCACATGTGCGATGCACATGCTTGAATTTTGCTCTTTTAACAATACCAAATTTGATAACAATGATAATTTTTTCGTAAAACAAAATTTAATATTCTTATTTGTACTCATTACGTAGGTATTTCAAAGAGCTTTCCAAATATGTTAATTTTACAAAAATCCGATGTGTATTTCAAAAGATATCAAGTTTTTTAAAAAATTGATGCATTTTATAACAATGGCATTTATGTGAATATGTGAATATATAAGGTTGTTTATGTAAGTATTGATTCAATTTACACTTTATTTAAGGTTATATTAGTCATATCAAGGTTACACCAAGCTATTTTGTCATTTTGTGACCAACCAAAATACCTATTTTCTTTATATTAGTATAAGATAAGATAGACCTTATACAATTATTGAAAGAGATAAAAAACTGATGTTTATTCTCTTGATTAAGAATTACAGCATGTATCTTAATCTCTAGTGGTGCTCTTATTGTTTACTGATATCTCATCAGTACTCAAACTTTTGAAGTATGTCTCAAGAGACTTGTCTGCAACCACTTCCTGTTTTTCAAGTTCTTCAATTATAACCCTGAGTTCATTAAGAACACTTCTTGTTTGATCAATTATTTCTTTGAGCCAATCTTGATGTTGAACTGTCATAATGAGATTGGTTCTCAGTTCTTCAAAACCTTGGATATAGTGAATCATAGTATTAGAACGAATCCACTTGGTTTCGGTTGGATCTTGAAGGTTGTAAGCCAACAGACATGAATCATCTTGAGATCCATTCGAACTATTTGAATCATAATCAGACATGATTTTTGATATGTTTTTCTTCTTCCTTTATGTATTGATTCCTTGACAATCCTTAACCTTTTGAGCTTCCTCCTTATTAGCCTTTGAGACACTGCGAGTTATTGGAGGCATGCTCGATTATTTAAATAGAGATTGATCAGGGTTTCAGAATACGGGCAAGAGATAGTTTCTCTTTAAGAAAAGACAAAGACCGAAAATATCAGGAAATTCTGAAAATATTAAAAGAATATATCAGTTTCCTTTGTCCGAACTTCTCATGCTGGAAGGTTTATTAAAATTCGAAAATTCTAAATAAAACCTATTTTTGGAAGATCATGTTAAACATGAACAATTTTAGACAGACATGGATTCGCAGCCATCCATAAAATGTCATAAATTTTCTGATAATCAAACACAACGAAAAATGTGCTCTCGTTTTATTGTGCTTTTCTCATCCATAATTAAGAGCACGAAAGAGAATGAGAGTGCACAATTTCGATACAACTAAGTTGTATCTGAGTAAGCTTTTTCTAGCTTACAACGGGTATCAGAAACATAGTTCATGTTTCTCTTTGAGAATTTCTGCCTTGAATAGTTTCTCCCAGGACAATGATCTTTTCTTACTCTTGAGATATGATCATGTGGAGAAGATGTACTGATGTGAGAATTTTCAGAGATAGATAATTCTCTCTTGATTCTATCAATGAGATTTTCACAAGATTTTCTCATTCTAACGATTTTCTTATGATGCACATCAGTATGATTGTCTGGAACAATTATCGGAAATTCATGATTGTTTCCATTGGCAGAGATTCTCTCTTTTCCTTTCTTCTGGGGTCGTCCTTCATCAAAACAAGAATTGTTTCGATATGGGCGAGGAGGAACCTTTTTTCTAGAAGCGATTATCAACTCTTACTTATGATTCGTTTTTGTTGACTTTATCGAGATGAGGTATAATCTGTCTTTCTACCGAGGAATAATCGTTCAGTTTTTTAAGACAAGAAACTTCCTTCAATATTTTTACCACCGTATTTTGAAGAAGTATAAGTTTCCTATCAAGTGACTGAAAGTTGTATTCCTTAAGATCACTAACATGGAATCGGTTCAAAGTTTCCTTTGGACAAGATTTTGTCTGATCATCAGTAGATATAGAAGCTGGTTTCTCATCCTCTTCTGGCTTGATGTAGTTAGGAAAACTACCATCATCATGATTTGTTTCGGATGTGATCATACAAGTTTTGTTATCACAATCTTTCAAAGTTGATCAAGGACCTTTGGTTTCTTCATCAGAAGAAATTATAACAGAATCATTAGTCAGAGTCATATGATAAAAAAACTTATCATTAGTCAGAGTCATATATCTAGGAGGAGATTATCTCGGATAAAAAAAATATTGATGATGCGCAGTATTCCTTGGGGAATGAGGATATGGAGAACCTTCAAAATCCGGAACCGAATGGAGATAATAATGCTACTAATGGTGGTTTCGACAATATCAATCCTTCGAATAGCTTAGAAACCCTTCAAATAAGTGTTCCTCATGTACTCTCTTCATAGAAGTATGAAATTTCTGATTTGTGAATGAATGAATGAGAATCCATACGAATACATGAGAAATTTTTCCGAAATACGTCACCATAAAAATCCAGAGTTCAGTCTCTTAGTAAAAATGTTGTAAAATCTTCGTCCGATATCGGATTGTAGTTGCAGGAAATCCTACACTACACCCCTCATATTATTTCATTAACACTCAACTCATTTTAGATTAATAATCTTAATATTATTGATGAATCTTTGAACAATCTTACAAGAAAAGATAAAGGAATCAAGAATAACCACTGCTCTAGATTTTCTCTCTCCTATTTACTTGTTTCTGACTCAAAAAAGATCTCTCTCCTCATTTACAACTGAACGACTATTTATAAGGAAATACATAGTGGATGACAGCTAATTTGTCCTTTATTTTCGGATATGGCTTGCGATATTCTCGCAACCTTACAAATGTTAATCTCGCACACTCTCTAATTTTCGCAGGACCATCATATCTTTCTCATGATTTTAGCTGACGTCGTTTATTATATCGTTTCTGAAATTGTTCTGTGACGCTGTTGTGTTGTGTCGTTGATAATTTCGCTGAGACATTATTGCTGCGAGATTATGATCCTACATCTTGCCTCTTCTCATATCTTCTCTGCGAAGTAGAGAATGATGTGAGAAATGCCGCAGTTATCCATCATTTCATATTCTGCATTTATCACACGTATCCTTTTTCCCATCTGTTTCTTGACACGTCTTTTGTAACCGTTGCTTTTTAACCGCTTATATCTTTCCGTATTAATCGTGTTTATCTTCTCGAGGAAAAATTCCCTCTATATATACTCTTTCTCACTCTCTTTTTCTTTCTTTTTATTTTCTCTGCAACTTCATCGTTCTTCTGCAAATTCTGTTATTGCAACTTTTCTTCTTTCTTCTTCTTTCAATCTTTTTAAGTTCTTCTTCATCTTCATACTATTTCCTATGTAGATCTTCATCATTCGTAATTTTCTTCAAAATAATCTTCCTGCTAGTGTTTTCCATGGATTCATCAAGGTTAGTTTTCTTTTTTCTTTCCTATGGGTTTTGCTGAAATTGATCTTGCTTACTGCCTTATTTGATGTTGTTTATGTGATTCCCATACTCTTGTTATTTCAGCAAAAGCGCCTCCAACACTAAATTCACGGTTCAGAACCCTAATATTCCCAAACTGCAGCATAAGATCGTTGTGCATAAAAGAAAGTCTGCGAATCAGAAGGTAATAAGAAACACTATTCTTTTCTAATAACAATATTGTTGCCTCTGTTTCTTATCTGGATTGTAATTCGCAGGGTGATAAGGATGTCAATAAACCTCTCAAGAAATCTCGCCACCTTACAAATGTTGAAACCTCTGTTCCATTCCACTTACTTATCTCTTCTAAATCTCATGCGACATCTTCGCAAGATAAACCATCATCTCCAATTTGCGAAAAAGTTGCCTCAGACTTCATTTCTTCAACTGAATTTTCAATGATTGAAACCCCCATTATTGATCCTTCTGCGAATGAAACTTCTTCTCTTCCCATTGATAATGTTTCTCAACCTTCTATTATTGATAGTTCTCCACCTGAGCCTCTTCCCTTTTCGAAAGAAACCGTGGAAGGAAAAGATATTGCTTTCAAAGTTTTGTCCGAAGTCCTAGATGATGGAAAGAAGTCTTCCATTGATCCTGTCAAGTGTAGTATTTGCGAAATTCTGAGTAATTATTTCGGTTCTGACAGAGCTGCTTCGCAAACAACTTTGGAAAAAGAGTGTAATGCTCTTCGCCTCGAAAATCAAAAGCTTCAGAATGTTTTGCTGGATCGTGACAACCTTCGCAAGAAGAATGATGAATTGAGAGGTATGATTTTCTTATCTGTGTCTTCAATTTGCCTTTCTAATGGTTTTTTCCTTCCCATATTTAATTATCCTTGAAATTCCTCTTTCGCATGTTAAGCCTTAAACCAGAAACAAATAATGGAGAGATATCAATTTGAATCTGCTGTTGAAGAAGACTTGATTATCTTGCTTACTTTAAGGATATTCAAGATAAGAATCATCAGAGAGCACTTCTTCGTCAAGTTCATCTCCGGGCTGAAGTCCTGGTAAATGATATATTTTATTGTTTAAATCTCTTCCTCCTACATCAATCGAACGTTTGGAAGTAGATGATGATGAAGTTCCTCGTCCTGCTGATAGTGATTATGATTACGAAAGTGGTGCAGAGGATAATCTCTTGGAAGATGAATAAGAAATTCCTTCTAAGGAAACATATGCTGGTGTTAATCAAAATGAGAATGAAAAAGAAATCTCTTCTGAAGAAGCAATTGCTGGCGAAAATCAAGGTGCTAATCAAGGCGAAGATAAGAATCAAAATGAAGGAGAAGCTTGCGATAATGAGAACATTGGCGAAGAACGTCTATTATCTCCTTCTACTGGAATTAATATTGAAGCATGAACTTCTTGTGGAATCAATTTTCCCTTTTTGTATTTTGCCGGTGAGAAAGATAATGTTTCTTGTTTATTGATTCTCATACTTGCCTCTCATTATCTTTCTTATGAAAAAATAATCTGTTATGAATACTTATGAATATTTTATTTTATCATGTGGTCTTATTTTGCCTTCCTAATTAAAGGTCTTATTATGCCACCTCTTATCATTGCGACAAAATCGCAGGACGTCCTTGCATTTTCATGCAAAAACCCATTGATATTGCCTTAACTTTTTCTTTTGTATTATGGCCTCTTCAGGAATGTTGCGACAATATGACATGCCTAAATATTCTTGCGAAAATAAAGCCCCATGACATTTCCGTCGTGCGACGAAATCGCAGGACGTCTTCGCACTTTCATGCGAAAACCCATTGATCTCGTCTTATCTTTTTCTTTTGTATTATTGCCTCTTCATGATTATTGCACAAATATGACAAGCCTTAATACCCTTGCGAATAAAAATCCTCATGACACTTGCGTCTTAAGACACTTCTCAGCTCCCTAATGGAAGGTGCCGCCCTTATCTCCCCCTGGTTGTCCCTTCAAGGAGGCGTACTTCTACCATACAAGGTTAGATCACTCTTGACTCAACCGTGTACCTCGGCGCCTTGATCAGATCTGCACTCCTTGGGAGAGTCCTTATTACCTTAGTCGCCCAACCTAAGTCATATGCTTAAGCTGAGAATCCAAGGTGCCTCTCCCGGATGGGCTTTATTGACCCCAAATATCCATGACTCAGGTTTCGGTGGCGGTGTAGCCTTTCCCTGAGCCATGCAACAGGTACCCCCTTATATGACGTACTTTAGGTCTTACATTTTCCTCTTGCGAAATTTTATTCGCGAACTAGGGTGTACGCCATAAAGGTTCGCCCCTTTCTTTTATGTCATTGTTCTTTGATTATCTCTGCGAAAGTTTCACACATCATGATCTTGTTTTGATATGAATAATCTTGCAATTATTCTTTCAGAATCCATAATTTCTCAAAGCTTCTTACGGATAATATCTTTTTAAGTACAACCTGTTCCATGGTCTGTCAAGTCTATGACCAACATCTCTACCTTTTGGATCCATTAATCTATAAGCTCATGTTCCAACTATCTCCTTAATGATGTAAGCTCCATCCCATTTTTCGTTAATTTTCCACCATTTTCTCGCTGATATATTGGTGTCTCTCTCAGAACTAAATCTCCCGGTTGAAATTCGCGTATTTTGACACGTTTATTATATTCTCGGGCTAATCTTCGCTGATAATTCTCCATATGTTGTAAAGCTTTTTCTCTTCTTTCTTCTAATTCATCAAGTTTGTTTAAGATCAAACCCGCCCTAAGATTTTAACAACTTCTGTTGGTAACACCGCTTCAACTCCGTATGTTAAACAAAAAGGTGACATTCCAGTAGCTTCTCTTCTAGTTGTATTATAAGCCCATACTGCATTATGTACTTGTTCGCACCATGCTCTGTGATGTCCTTCCAATTTCTTCTTTAATATATCTGCGATAGTTTTGTTTGTTGCTTCTACCTGCCCATTAGCTTGTGGATACAAAGGAGTAGACTTTCCACATTTTATCTTAAACGCATTAAGTAACATTTATATGTTCTGTCCTTCAAACTGTTTCCCATTATCAGATACCAACTGCGCAGGAATTCTGAATCTGCAAATGATATTTTCGAATATGAATGTAAAGATATCTTTGTCGCGAATATGCTGTACTGCCTTCACTTATGTCCATTTTGTGAAATAATCTATTGCGACTACTAAATATCTTCTTTGTCCAGAACCTGGTAAAAATGGCCCCACAATATCTAAGCCCCACTTTCCAAAATGCCACACACTGGTTGAAGATGACAATGGTGCTCCAGGTGCATGTATTTTCTTTCCATGTCGCTGACAATCTTCGCAACGTCTTGATATTTGTTTTGCATCTTCATGCATGTATGGCCAGTAATAGCCTTGCATTTTTGCTCTATGTGCCAAAGATCTTCCTCCGCTATGATTGCCAGCATCCCCGCTATGTAACATTTTTAGCACTTTTTCTCCTTCCTCTCGTGTTAAACATCTGAATGATGGTCCATTAAAGGATTTTCGATATAGCAGCCCATCTCTTAATTCGTAATTTGTTGCGCGGCTTTTTAACTTGTGTGTTTCCAATTTATTTCTTGGTGTTTCTATTTTCGCCAAATATGCATGAAGTTCCGTTCTCCAATCTGCGATATTGTTCGTTTGTTCTTCTTCTTCACCGTCTATTATCATCACGTCCACTTCTTCTTCTTCTTTATTGATTGATGGTGACAGGAGTGTTTGTATTTTTATGCATCTCGCAGTTGGATCTGTCATCATACTTGAGATGAAAACAAAAGCGTCTGCGAGTCTGTTATCCTTCCTTGAAATGTGCCTCCATTTTATTTTTGGGATTTTTGCTGACAATTCTTCAACGAGCTTCTTGTATTTCTTTAAGGATGGTTCATTTGTAGTATATTCTCCCTTTATTTGGCGAATAACTAGCTGAGAATCACTAGTGATCCTGGCATTTTCTAGTTTCATTTCTATTGCGAATTTTAAGGCATGTATCACAGCTTCATATTCAGTTTCGTTATTAGTGGACGCGAATTCCAATCTGAATGAAAAAGCCATCTTTATTCCTTATGGTGAAATTAAAATAATTCCAACTCCATTTGATGATCCATATACCAATATCTCCCATCTATTTGGTTCTGTTAATAAATCTTTTGGATCTCCGTGTTCTTCTTCTATATCCATCATTTCTTCTACCGCTTCGTCTTCTTCTAAAGGACATTCTGCCAAGAAATCTGCAACAACTTGTGATTTTGGTGAAGACAAAATTTCATATTTAATATCAAAATGGCCTACTTGTGCATTCCATCTCTCCACTCTTCCTGATCTTTTAGAATTCTTCATCACTTTCGTTAATACCCTTATCTTGTGCGCTTGAAAATATATGCGGAGCTTAAATGATGCATAAACTAATGCTAAGATCAACTTCTCAATCCTTGAGTAATTCTTCTCGGCAGTATTAAAAGTTTTGCTAATGTAATAAATGGGTTTCTCCACTCCTGCGTCTATTCGCAATAACACAACACTTAATGCATGCGACGTCGTCGCAAGATAGATCAATAATTCCTCTCATGATTATGCTTTTTGTAAAATGGTTGTATTCATAAGGTGTTCTTTGATCCCTTGAAAAGCCTTTTCGCATTCATCAGTCCATTTGAATTTCGCACCCTTCTTGAGTATATCGAAAAAATATTTGCATTTGTCTGATGATCGCGAGATGAATCTCCCCAGCGAAGCTAGAAGTCCATTCAATTTTTGTACATCTTTTATTGTTGCTGGTGTTGGCATGTCACGAATTTCTTGCACTTTTTTTGGATCAACCTGTATTCCTTCTTTTGATACAATGTAGCCTAAAAATTTTCCCGATGCAACTCCAATAGTACACTTCTCAGGATTCAATTTAATGTTGTACCGCCGCATTTGTTCAAAAATCTCCCTCAGGTCCTGTACATGGTCTTTGGATTATTTACTCTTTACTAACATGTCGTTCACTATACTTATAATGTTTTGTGTATCCATTTTGCGAATACCTTCTCTACCATTCTTTGGTATGTCGCTCCCGCATTTCGCAAACCAAATGGCATTTTCGTGTAACAATATAAACCTCTAGGAGCGAAGAAAGCAGTATGTTCTTGATCTTCTTCAGCGAGAGGGATTTGGTTATACCCTTTGTACCCATCTAAAGACGATACCCTATCATTTCCCGCTGCGGATTCCACCATTTGAGGAATATCTGGTAACAGAAAACTATCTTTAGGACAAGCTTTGTTTAAATCAGTGAAATCTATGCAAATCCTTATTCCTTTGTTTTTCTTTGGGACAATGACCATATTCTCTATCCATTCTGGGTATTTAGCTTCTCTTATAATTCCTGCATCAAGCATTTTCTGTAGTTCTTCTTCTATTTGGGAATGATATGCTGTTGCGATTTTTCTTATTCTTTGTTTAAATGGTCTCACATTCTTGTTAATCTCCAACTTGTGACATGCAATTGATGGATCTATTCCCGGTATCTCATCCATGCTCCCTGCGAAAACGTCTTTATATTCTCGCAAAAAGTTAACAGTTATTTCTTCTTCTTCTACATCCATCTTGGTTCCAATTCTCAATATTAGAGGTTCTTCCATAGTCCCAACGTTTACTTCTTTTGTTGGTTCTGCGGCAGTGTAACTGGACTCGGATTCTCCCATTGATGTTGGTTCTTTTATTGTTTTCACAGGTCCTTCTCCTTCTTCCGAAATTTCGCTGGGTATTCCCCTGCCTTCTTTTGCCCTTATCATGTATACTCTAAATTCTTCTTATTTCTTTGCCTCCTTTGCCAAATTTCTACGAAATTTTTTCCTTTTTGCTTGTCCTTCATAATGCTTTACTTCAATTTGATGACATAATTTCGCATTGTCAACATCTCCTTTAATTTTACCTATTCCATTCGGTGTGGGGAATTTAATACATTGATGTAACGTTGATACTACAGCTTTTATCGCATGTATCCATGGTCTTCCTAGCAACATATTATATGGCGATTCCATATCCACCACGCACAATATCACATGTGTTTCGATCTCTCCTAGTGGAATTCGTACCACTATTTCTCCTTTAGGTTTTGTTGTGGATTTTCCAAAGCCATGAACAAGATATGTTGAACTGGACATTTCTTCATCTTTAAATCCCATTCCCCTGAATGCATGATAAAATATTATATCCACTGAACTTCCTGTATCGACTAAAGTTCTGTTCAATATCCATTATTCTGTGGATTTTGTTGTTGCCCCCTTCTCTTTTCGCGTAATAGGCACTGTAATGACCAATGGAGATGTATGGTTCAAATTTTCTTTTGGTATTTCTGCCGCCATGAATGTGATTTTTTGCTTTTCCCAATCTTTCAAGGATAATGTCTTTTCTACTGCCATAACCTTCCTTCCTTCAAAATTTCGTTTATGTATTCTTCCTTTGATGTTTTCATGGAACTCATCAATCATTGTTTTTGTTATCATATTACACTCCAATCTTTTGTCATTTTCATTGACTCTAATAATTTTTCTTTTAACTGGTTCACTGATTTATTTTAATCACTTTCTTTATTTGAACAATCTCAACAACAATCTTCAACTTTCGATCATCATGTCCCTGTTTCTAGCATCATTATGTAGTTGCAGAAAATCCTACACTACACCCCTCATATGATTTCATTAACACTCAACTCATTTTAGATTAATAATCTTAATTTTATTGATGAATCTTTGAACAATCTTACAAGAAAAGATAAAGGAATCAAGAATAACCACTGCTCTAGATTTTCTCTCTCCTATTTACTTGTTTCTGACTCAAAAAAGATCTCTCTCCTCCTTTACAACTTAACGACTATTTATAAGGAAATACATAGTGGATGACAGCTAATCTGTCCTTTATTTTCGGATATGGCTTGCGATATTCTCGCAACCTTACAAATGTTAATCTTGAAAACCCTCTAATTTTCGCAGGACCATCATATCTTTCTCATGATTTTAGATGACGTCGTTTATTATATCGTTTCTGAAATTGTTCTGCGACGTTGTTGTGTTGTTGATAATTTCGCTAAGACATTATTGCTGCGAGATTATGATCCTACACGGATGTTTACAATCTACCCCAGTTTTATCATGCCCAAGAAATTTCCAAGCTTTTTTAAAGAAGATTTTTTAGTTTGAGCATGTTTAGGGGACGAAATCGGCAAAACAGTAAACTTCCAGAAGACTTCCAGAAAATTTTCAGCTGGCATGTAGTCCAATGTTTCGGCCACATCTCTTTGAACGTTTATCCAATTGTTATGAAATTTTGATATGTTGTAGAAAACATCCATACGAAGAGAATAGTATATAACTCAACCTTATATTATTTACCAATTGCTCCTTGTTCGTCGTCTTATACAGGGCAGTGTAAAATCTCCTCAGGCGAGCTTGTTGTAAAACGTGTTTTTATGACTTTCACACTATTTTCTCATGTATTGAATTATAGTAAAGAACTTAGATAGTTTTAGTTCACTTACATGCTGGATTTTATGATTTCCTTTAGTTCCATGCTTGGATTGTTCTAATCTCATATAATCTTTGTATTAGGTGTCAGACGCCGAAGTTGAGAATAATGGAGCCAATGATGAGTCGAACAATGCGACGAATCAAGATGATGATGTTACCATATACGCACCTCAGAGTGATGAGAATGTTGCTACTGAAGTTGTTGAGGATAACGATGCTCGAGTTGTCATTACTTTAGCGACAGAAGGAACCAGACCAGGAATAGAAGAAACTATGACGGAAGAAATTGTTGTTGCTCCACCGATGGAAAAGATTACTCCAGAAATAGGAGAAGCTGCTCCGATGATCGAGAGTCACATAATGGTGCATAAATATTCTATTGCAAGGATTTATTTCCTTCCTCTATTTGGTGAGTTACTCCTGTATCATGAACTAGTTAGTGGATTTAGCGTTCCTATTGCATATGCCGGCATATATGAAGAAATATGGTCATATTTTCGTCACCACATACCCAAAACGAAGTTATTTCTCGACCAAGCAAGTAGGAGCTATCTTGCGGGTGATATACGATATACGAACAAAAGCTAGAAATATTGTTAGTCCAGATGTACTCTTTGATTGGGAGTACAATTTGGACCATTCTGAGCAACTAGGTTTTAATGTGGGATGGCTTCGTGAGAGAATTGAATCCATGCTGTTGATTAAGATTTTTGATGGGGTTGTAGTAATGAGGTTCAAACTCTCGAACTTGTGAAGATTAAATTTAAAGATTTGATAAAACTATATATACAAAAATATTAACAATGGGTGCGAGAGGTAACCAAGACACTGGATTCCACTATTATGCAAAATTAAATGATAAATATTTCAAAACTCTATTCAATTCTTAAGTCCTCTTTTATGTTTAATTCACTATCAACCATACAGATTCTCAAACATTATTTGTAAACCTTAAGCATAGATTATCAAGAGATTAAACCAAGCATAACCTATCAAACTGAATAACAAATAATTAAGAAAATCATTCAAATAATTTAAAACTCTGCAAAAGCAGCGATTAGGTGAATTATATAATTAAATGAAATAGTTACCCATTTATGTTGCGTGAATAACTTCCTCCATTGCCTTGGTTACGAGGGAATTAGCCGCTCATCATGTTGGAAAACCTCTCAAAATATTTCATTGATGCTCAAAAATGGTTTACAAATGATGAGAATATGAGAAATACAATAAAACCGGGTTTGTAACAATTATATTTGTTACAAACCAGAGAACTACGACCCTCAGTGACAAAATAAGACTGCTGCAGCTGCGTCGCAAACGCTGTAGCAAATAAGTCTGCCTGATGTACGACCCACAGGTGTGAGTCGTTATTACTGTAGAAAAACGACTGCTGGTGCAGGTCTGTTCTTCATGTTCTTCAGCAGCAGCAGCAGCAGAAACCGAGTTTGGGAAAACTCGAATTTCTTCTTCTCTGGCTCTCCTCATCCCCGCCAGACTCTCGACACCTCTTCTATGAGTCCCCATCACTCTATATATACTCCACAGGATCAAGAAGTCTCGCTATAACTCGATATAATTCTTTCTTAACTCGGTTTGATGAAAAAATATTCTGGGAATATTTTCTTCCCTGATTTAGCTTCTCATGCGTAGATTTCCATCCTGGTCACTCTAGAAATGTTTACACACGACCCACAATGTTTCTAGATCCCCCATGCATGAGCAGAACACGCTCAAATCTTCTCCAATCCCGTGTCCAACCCGTGTTTCCCTGTTTTGCATTCCGTGAATTATCCAGCTAATTCTGGCCAAATTTGATCAAACCAAAAGCCCAAAACGTGTTTGCTAGGACATATCACAACTTCCTACCAAAAATCAGCCATTGAATCGCCCTAGAACACGTTCAAAAATTCCAACAAAACATCTGCCAGTTGATAGTATTTTTTTCCCGCCAATTTTTGGTTTTTGAATTTGGGAAAAAGATGTCCTCCCCCTAACCAGAACTGGGGTGCGAATAGCAGCTGCCTTTGGGGTGACCTGGGGTGACCTGGGGTGCCCCTTAGTAATTGAGGTCCCCCTTATCCAACGGTGAGAGTCCGAATAACACGTGTCCTCCGGGGCTTTTACCAACTTTTCGAGCCGAATTTTCCAAAAAATGTTTATTTTCCAAAGGTGCCTACAAACACATAAAACACCAAAATTAGTACAAACTCGAGTGCCAACAATATATAGTATTGAGATAAAATTAAACACAAAAATGTGTCTATCAAATACCCCCAAACTTATTATTTGCTAGTCCTCGAGCAAAATTTATTTTTGAAAAGATAAAAAGACTACACTTAGCACGTGCAGCAGGCCGTTAAACCGCTAGGTGGCCCTAGCGGCGGAGTGTTGTCTCCGGAGGGTTTACCAGAGGTGTACCCACAAAACCTTTTCTCCTAATTGGTCACAAGTATCCAAAGAGCTATGAGGACATACATATTCTCAACCTATCTCCAAGTAAGTAGAATGCCAGAGAAATTAAAGGTGTCATCTCTAAAGTTGACTGAAGAAAAGGGGAGACACATCCACACCACTGCTAGATAAAGAGATATCCGCTACACAGCTAGATAAACATTGTAAGATGCATCTGCTGCTTTACAGCTGGATAAGATTAGGAGAGAGATAAAAATGAGAGGGACATCTGCTACACAGCTGGACTAATTACGTGTGATGAGTTAAACCAGTGCTAGAAAGATTTTGTGCCAGATTGAAAGCAGACTAACAAAGCAACCAAAATGCATCTTTCTTCGACTCTCTCACAGTGCTCAGTAGAAATAACGCCTTCTTCGGTCTTCAACTGTTGATGATAAACTCTCGAACCTCATAGAACCTTGACAATTAACTCTTCTCTTCGATTTCTTGCTTGACTTATAAATTTCTTCTTCCCTATGCCCTTATTGAACAAAAAGAACGTAATGATGTTTCATTTTTTTTTTTTTTTAATGAACAAAAAATTACAAGACAAAAATTTACATGGCCATGAGAGAAGGACTTTCAAAACTTGGATCTTCGCAACTTGTGATGTCTTGGTATCATGGATTCTAACAAATTATATCATTTTCTCTTATAACTTCAACTTTGATTTTTGAATTATTCTCTTCTACTGTTGCTTCTAAACCTAAAACGTCTTCACTTTCTTCATAGATTTTGATGTCGCTCCGCTTGTTGATGATGATAAGTTTCTACTGAGAGAGAGTCGTAATAATCCGGTAACTAAGACTACATTGTGAGGTTGCTTTGTCTTTCTGGCATTTCCTCCTGACCTACTCGCCTTTCCATCATGGATGGTTAGGTCCATCACGGTTACCCTCTAAAAGGAACAAGTTCTCTCCTGAATTTCAAGGATCTCAATGTCTTTTTCTCTAATGTCTCAATAAGTTGTTATCTCTAGCATTCCAATTTCTATCTTTTCGGTGAGAAATGATATGTAAACTTAGCTAACCGGATACCATGTGACGCTAGAAGTTTCAAAAGTGCAACTAAAAAGTTTCTCCCATACCCCCAAACTTAAATCTAACATTGTCCTCAATGTTCTAAAGATAAAATTAAAAGCATATGAACAAGGAGAAACTGTTACCATTTGAAGCAAAAGAGTTAAGGAAAGATATTACCGTATCGCATGAGATTGGGTTACCTCCCAAGAAATGCTAATTTTAAAGTCTTCAGCCAGACATCGGAAGGAATTAGTCACCTCATAGAATCAAAAAGTAACAACCGAAATAACTGTGGGTTTTCAAAACCAAAAAGAGCTGACCAAAGGAAACCACATTAACCCAAGAAAGTGAACAAGGATAGCATGCCCTTATCTAGTTTCCTGATTAAGATATTTATATCTAATTGTGGTTCAGGTTCAGGTTCTAAGAAAGGGTCTAAATAAAATATTTTCATTGGTTGCGTTTCTTCATAGGTGGGATCCGAATCATTAGGTCCTAGAGTCTGGAAAAACTCAAATATGATCTTAGAAGCGCACAATAATAACCTAAATAACTGAGGATCCTCTAAGTCAATAAGATTTGACTTACAAAATTGACCACAATGAGAGTAGTGGTCACTCTTAAGCAAATGTGTTGATTCTAATTTCCTAAAGCATTTAGGTTTAGTCTCACAACTTAATATTCGACACATTTGAAATATAAACGTTCCCACATTTGGAAGAAAACTATTTGGTGGGAAAACAAAGTCAATCTGGGTATCATAGCCTGGGAAAACCACATCAACCAGAGGATGGGTTTCTAACGACTGAACTTCTTCCTGGACATCATTAGGTTCGGGAAAACGAGTATGAAGGTAATCTTGTAAAATGGTCGAGGCAGAGATATTAAGTCCAAAATGAGGGATCTTTGTAAGAGCTAAAGGTATGGCACGAGGAGAATGATAATCACCCCCAAACTTAGATTTTTGGGTATCTCTAGATAGACTAGCTACAATTTCCTTAATTTCTAGATCATTGGAATCCTGAAAATAGTCAATTGCTCCTTCGAGGTTATACTCAAGCGACGCATCCTTACTCATATTTAATATCTCTACGAGTTCATTTTCTTCGTCTAAGACTATTGTTTCTAAGTCGCTAGACTCTAAAACAACATTTTCGGAATAAACCCGTTCCTCTAAAGCATTATCGGCTTCGTAATCAAAAGGAAAAACTACATCGTCTAAAATGGTGGTATCCCTTATCAAATCCTCGTACTTTTGAATAGGTGAATAATCATAAAAATTATTTGGATTTGAACTAGAATCATTATAAAGCTCAATTAGATTAATAGATTCCTGATCACTATGCCTACACATTTCAGATTCTTCATTACTACTATCCTCATCATAATAGTACGAAGATGATTGAACCTTATCTAAATAAGTAGTGTCTTTTATTCTAACCTCGTCCTCTAAATTAGGCAAATATTCACTATTGGTATCAAGGGTAGAATTAGAAACACTATTTTGGAAATTTAGATCATTTCGAGCAGCATTAGCTAACTGTTCATTTTCTGCCTCTAGACGTGCCTGAATTTCACTGAGCATAACACTTATACGTTCACTACTCTCGTTTATCATCTCAGAATACCGTGTACACTCTTCTTTTAAACTATTCATTGCAACTAAACGTTTATACGTCCTTTTAATCCGTTGTTGGGTCTCTTCTAGAGAAGGAACAGGTTCAGAAATATCATAATCAGGACTAGTTTTTAAGTAATTTTCCAAAAACGCGTAACTAGTACTATAATGTTCCTGATTTTATTGCTCGTAAGACCAATTCGCGTGTGGATAGTAATTGGGCTCACTATGGTATGAACCATAACCTTGAAAAGGATGACCTTCCCAACCACTATTCCCAACATGGTCATAGAAAGGATGATGTCCATATTCAAATTCAGGTCGATACTCATTGTACTGGCTTCTGTCATACCAGTTCGACATTCTTAATTGCAAGGGAATTCTACACAATCACAAACAAGGCTGACTCGACCAAATCAAACCTACTGATTTCTAGCAAACAAAAAGCATGATGGCTCCACTTAGATTGTTTCTAGACCAGCTTCTAATCCTTCGAAAGGGAATTCGTTACAATTTAAGCAAACCCCTCTGGAATCAATCCGAGTCAAAGTGAGTTGAATTGAGGCGAGGGAAGCTCAGTGGAGCTTTGATACCCAAGGCCTCACCGCTATCACAAGGCGGCGCAGTCACGCATTCAACTCACATAAACCATCATGAACTTCGAAGTATGCTAAAAGAGTAACCAATATTTTTCGAACGACTTTCCTACTAAGCTCGTTACCCTATCGGTCTCGTCCTAATCAAATTTTAAGCTTGGGTTCGCGTTAGGTTTCGTTTACGTAAGGCATGCAAGAAGGGAACGGTGATGAAATTCGAACCCTTATCTTATATGGCCAGTTCTTTCCCTTTACTAGGAAATTAAAGCAGTCGGTTCAGTCCTCAACATATAATCTCCTTAAGGCAGACAGTAAACCCGCTGACAGGAGATTCGCGGGTGTTTAGAAGTTTACCTCCCGTACCAGACGGGCGAAGAACCGATGTAGTCGACTCGGGCCACTGACTCCGGTGTCAGTGTGCGAACTCGAGGGGCCGAGACGATATTGTAATCGTCGTCCTTCCCTGCGAACAGTTTATATTTAATTTTTTTTTATATAACCCTTCCGTAGGGTTTAAAATTAAAATAAATTGTCCAAAGTCCATTCCAATGAAAAAAATACAAAAAATAATAATAATAATTACAAAAAAAATGGAAAGTCTCTTTAAAAAATAATAATAATAATAATTCTCTCACTTTTTTTTTCTCTCTTTTTTCTTTATTTTTTTGCTTTGTCTTTTTTCCTTCTCTTTTAGATTTAAGCTTTGATTCCAAGGTCTTTAGTATCCAACTTCAAACCTGTAATACAAAGACACAACCAAAGAGACGTAAAAAGAACAAATGGAATAATAAAAAATAATAAAAACCTAAAAATTCTACCTAAGCACAAATCCGCGTCGGCGACGCCAAAATGATTAAGATTTTTGATGGGGTTGTAGTAATGAGGTTAAAACTCTCGGATTTGTGAATATTAAATTTAAAGATTTGATAAAATTATATACACAAAAATATTAACAATGGGTGCGAGAGGTAACCAAGACACTGGATTCCACTATTATGCAAAATTAAATGATAAATATTTCAAAACTCTATTCAATTCTTAAGTCCTCTTTTATCTTTAATTCACTATCAACCATACAGATTCTCAAACATTATTTGTAAACCTTAAGCATAGATTATCAAGAGATTAAACCAAGCATAACCTATCAAACTGGATAAAAAATAATTAAGACAATCATTCAAATAATTTAAAACTCTGCAAAAGCAGCGATTAGGTGAATTATATAATTAAATGAAATAGTTACCCATTTATGTTGCGTGAATAGCTTCCTCCATTGCCTTGGTTACGAGGGAATTAGCCGCTCATCATGTTGGAAAACCTCTCAAAATATTTCATTGATGCTCAAAAATGGTTTACAAATGATGAGAATATGAGAAATACAATAAAACCAGGTTTGTAACAATTATATTTGTTACAAACCAGAGAACTACGACCCTCAGTGACAAAATAAGACTGCTGCAGCTGTGTCGCAAACGCTGTAGCAAATAAGTCTGCCTGATGTATGACCCAAAAGTATGAGTCGTTATTACTGTAGAAAAACGACTGCTGGTGCAGGTCCGTTCTTCGTGTTCTTCATGTTCTTCAGCAGCAGCAGCAGAAACCGAGTTTGGGAAAACTCGAATTTCTTCTTCTCTGGCTCTCCTCATCCCCCCCAGACTCTCGACACCTCTTCTATGAGTCCCCAACACTCTATATATACTCCACAGGATCAAGAAGTCTCGCTATAACTCGAGATAATTCTCTCTTAACTATTCTGGGAATATTTTCTTCCCTGATTTAGCTTCTCACGCTTAGATTTCCATCCTGGTCACTCTAGAAATGTGTACACACGACCCACAATGTTGCTAGAGCCCCCATGCATGAGCAGAACACGCTCAAATCTTCTCCAATCCCGTGTCCAACCCGTGTTTCCCTGTTTTGCATTCCGTGAATTATACAGCTAATTCTGGACAAATTTGATCGAACCAAAAGCCCAAAACGTGTTTGCTAGGACATATCACAACTTCCTACCAAAAATCAGCCATTGAATCGCCCTAGAACACGTTCAAAAATTCCAACAAAACATCTGCCAGTTGATAGTATTTTTTTCCCGCCAATTTTTGGTTTTTGAATTTGGGAAGAAGATGTCCTCCCCCCTAACCAGAACCGGGGTGCGAATAGCAGCTGCCTTTGGGGTGACCTGGGGTGCCCCTTAGTAATTGAGGTCCCCCTTATCCAACGGTGAGAGTCCGAATAACACGTGTCCTCCTGGGCTTTTACCAACTTTTCGAGCCGAATTTTCCAAAAAATGTTTATTTTCCAAAGGAGCCTACAAACACATAAAACACCAAAATTAGTACAAACTCGAGTGCCAACAATATATAGTATTGAGATCAAATTAAACACAAAAATGTGTCTATCAGCTGTCGAGAAGAATGTACCTCTGACAAGTGATGCCGTGATGAAAAAGAAGGCTAAGATCGCTCAGTTGATTGGAGAGCTGGAGTTGGAGAAAGCTGCCTTGCGAGACCTGAAGATTGCAGAGGAGCAAAAATCTTTCTTTGCTGATTTCCTTTAGTTTCCTTTACATGATCTCTTGAACCTTGAACTTATGAGAGATGTGAGGTTTTATTTAGGTTTTGATTCTTTGATTGGTTTTGGATAAGTGAGTGATTGAGGATTTTCTTTTAGATTTGATTGAGATTTTTATTTAAATAAAAGAATTTTGATAAACTACTGAATTCAAATACTGGATGCAAATATTTTGGAGGAATTGAAAATACAGATGAAAGAAAATCCTAAAATGCATTAGGTGTCTCGAGCGTTCGTTCGTGCCTTTCGAGCTTGGTTGTCTTTCCTTGATGCTTTTGTAGGATGAGACGTTTGAGGAGCTTTCTTATGCTGTTGTGCTTCGGCTTTCCTCTTGCTTACTTCAGCAACATTCATGGAAGGTTGGAGATTGTATTTTTTGTTGATCAGGCGCCTGGCACTGCCTCGAGTTTCTCGCGGTTCCTCGAATTTTGTAGCTCTTGTTCTTTCCAGTAAGGCCGGAGCAGTAGTTGCTGATCGCTTGGCTGCTTCATGAAGTTCTGAGAAAGTCTGGAACCAGAGATTTTCCAGTAAGTCTCTGTAGACCGGGATCATTCCGTTGATGCACAATTCCACCAGTTGTTGTTCGGTGACATTTGGGTCATGACAATCCAGGGCCTGGGTTCTGAACCTCTTTACATAGTCGTTCGGATGTTCATTGTTCTTCTGAGACATTCTTACTAAATCAGAGAGAATAATCTGCTCTGAGACGAAGAAATATTTCCCGTAAAAAGCATTAACCATTTCTCCCCAGCTAGTGATGCTCCCTGGTGCGATGTTGTTGTACCAAGTATATGCTCGACCTGTCAGAGACTTTGAGAATTCCTTCAGGCGTACCGCATGGTTGTTTTCGTGTTCTTCTAATGCTTCCAGGAATCGAGAAACATGTTCTCGGGCATTCCCTGTTCCATTGGAGACTGTAAACGTTGGAGAAGTGTAGCCTCTTTGGGAGAGGAATTCTTTGCGTAGCAGCGGGATACAGAGGTTGGTGACGATGAACATATGATGTCTTGCCTTTCCCTCGATCCTCCAGAAAGCGTTCCAGATCTTCACGAGTGATGAAACCTGTAGACTCCTTCTCTGGTGGGTTATCTACAGATTTGCGGACTTCATCATCATCCACCACGTGAATTGGAGAGATCTCGGGATCAACGTCCGGGGATGTTTCTTTGGATTTTCCTTTCTCCGACCCGTCCTGAGTTTTCTCTGACATTTTGTCTGTGAGAGTTTTGAGATAATTGCATAACTCCTTCTGAGTGGTAGCCGTATCAGTCTGATTTTTGGCGAGAGTCTCTTGCACATTCATCAGATCAGCTATGGTAGGCGTATTTTCTATGATTTTCTCGGGAGACCGGCCGAAGTGAGGATTACTTCCGATGTTGGTTTGAGCATGAGTGGTACCGCCAGTGCCGTTGTTGGAAGCGGGAGTAATTTCTGGAGTGCCGCCACTGTTGCTAGTGCTAGTATTGTTCGGGTTAGGGTTTGTAACTGAACCTGGCCTAAGATAAACAATTTTGCGAAAGTTTGAGATTGCAACCGAGAGATTAATCTCCCACTGTGGTCACCAATCTATAGATGGGGAAGAACGATTTGCTAGTTTTTTAGGGAATGGAGAGACGACCATATGGATGGAAGCTCCTCAACCGAGCAAACTGCCAAACCTCAAACAGATGCATTGCATGGGAGTGCTTTGAGTTTGAGAGATCAATCTGTAGGACTCCAGCCAAAACCAAGACAATGGTCATTCCAGAGTCAATTCGCTCACAAAGAGGGAAGAGGGTTGATCTGTAGGAGGGAATCTGAGAAGTATGTGAGATCAATGATGATCGAATATTGTGAATGTGTTTAAGGTTTCTCCAAGTTTTCTGTGAACTGTTGAGTTCGAATAAGTTCTGGTCTGTTAGAGCATTGCTCGGTCGAACTCGCATGCGTTTCTATCTCAAGCATGTTTGTCAATGTTAGTGATCAAAACTATAAGTCTTGAAATATAGTCTACTATAACTAAGGTCTTGGACTAGGATAGAAAGTTTAGTTGAGCTCAAGAAATCCATGGAAATCATCATACAAGACGAAGGAATACTGAAGGAACCGGTGGATCTTCATCGACTAAAAGGTATATGGAGACTTGAACTTATCTATCACTCAAAAGTCTATTTATCTCTTATCTTGAGACAAAAGTCGTTTTGCTATATAGAATTAGATTATACACATTTTTTATTTCGAGCCGAGTTTATCTCGCCTATCTGTTTCTCGAAATATGTGTTGGTAAGCTTTCGCTTTAACCAAGTTCATCTTTACCTAGTGACGAAAGTCATGACAAGTTTCAATCACTTTGGAAATTGCTTACTTTGATGAAAAATAGTTTGTGAATAACAACTATAGAATATCAACGTCCTCTAAGAATGTTCCAATGATTGAAATGAGAGTTTAGATTATATAACCATTAGAGGATATAAGCATTGTTGTGGAAACACATATATGTATAAGTCCTTATTCCTTGAACCGAAGTTTGCGAACTTTTTTGATCAAGAGAACCGGCATGGTGGCGTGAGCCAAGTCCGCGAACTCAGTCCGCGAACTGGCACTCCGTCCGCGAACTTGAGTAGGTTATATCTAAAAACGATGTTTGTGAACTTATTTTTATATAAACGAAGGAATATAAATTGTAAACCATGGCTATATATTTCATGAACCGATTCGAGTGCACTTGAACTAGTTATGGTGAAGAAGAATATGGTTGATAAGAAAGTGGTCATACGGCTAACAATTTGGTTGACTATTGTTGAACCAACAAATGTACAAGTTTGGGTACGGTTATACAAGCCTAGAAACGTGCATTTCATTTGTGTGTAACAAGCTAGTTTTCGATCTAACGGTTGAAAGATATTAGCTTGAATCTAAATCAGGTTTTCATCTAACGGTGAATATTGAATACTTTGTTACCAAGCTAACATTTATTGCAAACCCTGGTTTGAAAGACTATATAAGGGAGAGCTCTAGCAACTGGGAAACCTAATCCCCACACCTTCTGTGTGATACTAGTTGTGCTAAACTAGAGTCGGTTCTCCTTTAAACTTTGGTTTCTTCTTCTAAACCAGGTTAACGACTTAAAGACTTCATTGGGATTGTGAAGCCAGACCGATACCACTTTCTCGTAGTTGTGTGATCTGATCTTGTTGTTTCTATCGTACGACTACAATTATAATAATTGGCTTGAGATTGATATCTCCGATAGGCAAGATATAAAAGAAATCACAAACACTTCGTCTCATCGTTTGTGATTCCAAAATATCTTTTTTTCGCTGCGTCGATGAGGATTATTGTGTGGTGATTGATAATACTAGGTTGTTCTTCGGGAATATAAGTCTGGTTTATCAATTGGTTCCTGTTCACCTTGATTTATCAAAAGACGGAACAAAACTCGTAGGTATATTCGTGGGAGACTAATTTATCTATTACCCATAGACTTTTCTATGTGATACAGATTTGTTTATTAAAGTCTTTGACTTTGGGTCGTAGCAACTCTTAGTTGTGGGTGAGATCAGCTAAGGGAATCAAGTACGTAGCATCCTGCTAGGATCAGAGACGTAGGAGCATAACTGTACCTTGGATCAGTGTGAGATTTATTGGGGTTCAACTACAGTCCAGACCGAAGTTAATTTAGAGTAGGCTAGTGTCTGTAGCGGCTTAATACAGAGTGTGTTCAATCTGGACTAGGTCCCGGCGTTTTTCTGCATTTGCGGTTTCCTCGTTAACAAAATTCTGGTGTTTGTGTTATTTCTTTTCCGAATTATATTTTGTTATATAATTGAAATATCACAGGTTGTGCGTTGTTCAATCAATTAGAATATCCGACCTTTTGGTTGTTGATTTAAATTGATTGACACTTGGATATTGGTCTTTGGTACCATCCAAGTTATCTCTCTAGTATTTGATAAAGACTCGCAGATTTCTATTTGCTTGAGTATATATCAAATCGAGAGATTGAGATATAAACTCTTTGATATACTTTTTATCTAGATTGACCCTGACTGTCTAGTTGATTCTCTAGAAAGTATACTGGAGTTTGTCCACACAGATTGCTAAGAGAAATATTGGGTGTGGTTGTTGTACCCCCACTTTTTCAATTGGTATCAGAGCAGGCAAACACGTTTAAGATCCTACAAGTCTGTGTTTGTATCGATCTGACTCTATGGACAGAAGAGCTATCTCAATTAACGTACCACCAGTCTTCAATGGTTCAAACTACCCATGGTGGAAAGCTGCTATGCGCGCTTTTCTTCAAGCTCATGATTTTTGAGTATGGGTACTTGTTATTAATATCTATGATCCTCCGGTTAATACAAAAGGCGATGATCTATACCTAAGGATGTTGGTAGTTATAGTCCACAAGAAATCCTTGCTGCAAAGCAAAATTCTGAAGGCTTAAATGCTATCAGACATGCCATTACCCCAGACCTTCAGCACTATGTGTCTACTTGCACTAAGTCTAAAGATGTCTGGGATATCTTAGAAACTACTTTTGAAGTCAACAGATACATTTCTAAGAAGTATACCATCGATGGAGGAAATAACCTCAACACTCTTTCCAAAAATATTCCTTTTGGAAAGGTAAGAATTCATGATCAAAATTTTGTTCAAACTATTGCATTCAATGTTGTTTCCGACACAAGTAAATCCTCTACCTTGTCTTGGGCTGATGAATACTGTTCAGATGGTATCTGGTTTGAAAAACCATTGATAACAAAAATGATCAAAGAATTTGTGAAAATAAGCATTAGACGTGACAAACATCTTTTATCAGCCTCCACTACTAATGATTCCGTGAAAGAAAGATCTCTTAGTGTCAACCGTTTGAATACAATTGATGGATGTGATAAACCCTCAGCTCTTACAGCAGAAACATCCACATACTCAAGTTCTGATTCAGAGTTTGAGACTGACACAAAGATTTTCGAATTCTTGAATAAAGAGGTTCTTCAAGAAAGTCTTCAATTAAAAGCTTTATTTAAGAAACTAGAATCATTAATCCAGGTGTAAAATCTTGAGATAGACTGTCTTAATGATAAACTCACCAAAACCATTGCTCTGAAGGCAAAAGAGATTAATACTCTTAAAGATGATCTAAAAAGATTGTCTGGAAGCTCTGACAAAATCTCAGCAATGTTATTTGGTCAGAAGTCCTTTGGAAACACTAATGGTTTAGGATTTAAAAGCAAGTGTGCATGCATTTTCAACCCCGTTGCTTCTATTGATCAGGGAAAAATAAAAGTTGACTGTTGTGTTAAACAGAAGACACCTCAACAAGACAAAGGAGCCTTGATCTGTTCGTTTTGTGGACACGCAAATCATGTTCAAAGTACGTGCTGGAGATTCATAAGGAGCAGTAAGAATCTATCTAAACTGCAGAAGAACATGCAAAAGATGAGTCTGGATAATCATCGTGGCTCCCATAAAACCAGTGTTTCCAGAATCAAAAGAGGTAGGAATTTTGTTTACACAACAAACCTTGGTAAATCACTATGTGATAAACAAGGAGAGTGTTCAGATCACAACGTATCTATGTAATACGAGAGACGTTCGCATCCTCATTTTTAACTTGAGAAAATGGGGCTCTGCATCTTTTTGGCTCAAGTAGTGTATTTATTGTTATTAAGAAAATATTCTCCTAACAATATAGATATTGATTCTCTAAACTACGGAAGAGTTTTCTTCTAGGGTTTAGACGCTCTCTAGTTTATTTATTTCATTTGTAGACTTATTCCTTTCTTCCCTAAAAAGATACAGTTTTATGGCTCCTGTAACTAGAGGCATCACAAGCAGAGATGCAGTCGAAGCAATCAATGTGTATCTTTGTAAGGGAATCTCTTCCTCAAGGGTGAAGAAAGTGAAGACTACAAATTGTGGAGAAGGTTCTTCCTCTAACTACCTCTTGTCCTTCTATCAACTTGATGATAACTTCAGGGGTTTGGTGAAAGATTTCATCAACAGAAGAAAAAATTTAAAATCTCAAATTGTTTCGTCTTTAGAAGAGATAACTCACTATGAAAAAATGTTGTCTCTTTCAAAGAACACCTTACGTGAGCTAAAGATAGAACTTAGTGAGTTAACTGATATTTCTGAAGATTTGGAGGAATTGAACGATCCCATAATCAATGGGTTTTTCAATAATGAGAAAGAATTCTCTGTAGAGGCTCTGAGAAAGATATACAACGACTAGTAAGTCTTCGGATAAGAACTCTATTTTTCTTGTTTTTGTTAGAATAATAACTAGATCTTGGAATAGCCATTATTGTGATTCACATAGCTATGCCCAACGTTTTCATCTTCATGTTTTTAGATTTATTGGTTTAAATTCTAAATTTTTTTGGAAGATGATTTTTGCAGTATTAATCTTTATGGTTTTATATATTGCAAATATGTTATGGGATATGTGTGTTCACGTCCGTGAACTATGATTGTCCCATACCTTGTCAAAAATAAAGTCTTTCGTATGTCGATATGCATGTGTTGATAAAAGAATGAATAGACTTTTGACAAATACAAAAGTTAAGCCTATTATGTCAATTATTGATGGAAGATAGGTTAAAATATTTTGTTTGCAAGGATTATGTCTATTGAATGTCGTTATGCGAATAGTGATAGAAAATAGAATGAATTCTTGTGTATTACGCAGTGTTGATCTTCCCTGATCCATATGTTATGTATTACTGTGAGGCTCCGTAAAGTGTCTTATGTTAAGCATTGAACGACCAAGTTGATTATTTTTATGATTAGCTATATTGTTGTTCCGTGAGGTACTTTATGTCGAGCATATTCAACTAAATCAATCATCTTGTTTGGTTATTTAGTTGTTGCTCCGTAAGTTTTCTTATGTCGAGCATGACCAATTAAATTGATTACTTTTGTGATTAGTTTGGTTGTATATTTCGATTCGATTAATTATGGGCTCTCTTGTGATTAATCTAATTGTATGTTTTTAAGTCTTCATAAGTTCACTTATGTTGAGCATTTCTCGATTAAATTAATCATGGGTTCTCTTGTGGTTAGTTTAATTGAATATTTTTGGATTCAAATTCATACTTGTATGTGATTTGTTATGTCCAAAGAAATCCTTCTTTTCTTTCGAAACTAAGGTCGCTCTTGTTGTTCTTTCGGGAATGACATTTTATGGGGGAGAGTTCTTAATTGAACTTGTGCTTAATTGCCAAATCTTTGTGGGGATTGCGGATGTGGAATATTATAGGGGTTAGCTTGTATCTTTACAAACTCCTTGATGAATGCATTTAGCTTCGGCTTTATGATTGCGTGTAAATAAGATGATATATTTTTGCTTTCTTTTGGTCAAGAAATGTCTCTTTCGGAAATTTCATTAGGATTTCGTTGTTGTACCTTTGCCAATTTTATTGACAAAAAGGGGGAGAATTAATATGTATTTCACACTACAAATACATATGGTTTTCGGATCATTATGTAAGGGGGAGTGGTTTCCATGTGAGATGGAGTATTGACTAAGGGGGAGTGATACATATCACCATAGTATTGTTGTTGAAGTTGTGATACAATTGAACTTTGACGCTTTGTAATGATACTATGACACTGTATAATAATGATTGAGAACTCTTGTTTTCTCGTTTTTATAGCTATGGATTTTCAACAACGATGATGCTGAACTTACAACCTTTGGGATCATTGGAGTACTTGGAAGTGACGAAGATTTCAAGTAATGTTGAAGATTGGGCATATGGAATAGGAGCAACAAAAGTTAATTTATTTATTTTTTGTATTCCATATGTATTGATAGTTTTGTCACTAAAATTGACAAAGGGGGAGATTGTTAGAGCATTGCTCGGTCGAACTCGCATGCGTTGCTATCTCAAGCATGTCTGTCAATGTTATTGTTCAAAACTATAAGTCTTGATTTCTAGTCTACTATAGCTAAGGTTTTGGACTAGGATAGAAAGTGTAGTTGAGCTCAAGAACTCCATGGAAATCATCATACAAGACGAAGGACTACTCTAGGAACCGGTGGATCTTCATCGACTAAAAGGTATGTGGAGACTTGAACTTATCTATTGCTCAAAAGTCTATTTATCTCCTATCTTGAGACAAAAGTCGTTTTGCTATATAGAATTAGATTAGACACATTTGCTATTTCGAGACGAGTTTATCTCGCCTATCTATTTCTCTAAATATGTGTTGGTAAGCCTTCGCTTTAACCAAGTTCATCTTTACCTAGTGACAAAATTCATGACAAGTTTCAATCACTTTGTAAATTGCTTACCTTGATGAAAAATAGTTTGTGAATAACAACTATAGAATATCAACGTCCTCTAAGAATGTTCCAATGATTGAAATGAGAGTTTAGATTATATAACCATTGGAGGATATAAGCATTGTTTTGGAAACACATATATGTATAAGTCCTTATTCCTTGAACTGAAGTTTGCGAACTTTGTTGATCAAGAGAACCGGCATGGTGGCGTGAGCCCAGTCCGCGAACTCAGTCCGCAAACTTTGTCCGCAAACTGGCGGAAGTTTTTGTCCCGAGAAATTCTGTTGGAGTTTGTGAACTCCGTCCGGGAACTTAAGTCCGCGAACCCAGTCCGCGAACTTGAGTAGGTTATATCTAAAAATGATGTTTGTGAACTTATTCTTATATAAACTAAGGAATGCAAATTGCAAACCATGGATATATAGTTCATGAACCGATTCGAGTGAATCAAATCTTTTTTGCTTCAATTGTGTCTTGTGTAATTACATAAGATTTCCTTGCAATTGAACAACTCTCTAACTAGTTCATTTGAGTCATTTGAACTAGTTATGGTGAAGAAGAATATGATTGATATGAAAGTGATCATATGGCTAACCATTTGGTTGACTATTGTTGAACCAACAAATGTACAAGTTTGGGTACGGTTACACAAGCCTAGAAACGTGCATTTCATTTGTGTGTAACAAGCTAGTTTTCGATCTAACAGTTGAAAGATATTAGCTTGAATCTAAATCAGGTTTTCATCTAATGGTGAATATTGAATGCTTTGTTACCAAGCTAACATTGATTGCAAACCCTGATTTGAAAGACTATATAAGGGAGAGATCTAGCAACTGGGAAACCTAATCCCCACACCTTCTGTGTGATACTAGTTGTGCTAAGCTAGAGTGGATTATCCTTTAACCTTTGGTTTCTTCTTCTACCCCAAGTTAACGACTTAAAGATTTCATTGGGATTGTGAAACCAGACCGATACTACTTTCTCGTAGTTGTGTGATCTGATATTGTTGTTTCTATCGTACGAGTACAATTGTAATAATTGGCTTGAGATTGATATCCCCGATAGGCAAGATATAAAAGAAATCACAAACACTTCTTCTCATCGTTTGTGATTCCACAATATCTTTTTTCGCTGCGTCGATTAGGATTATTATGAGGTGATTGATAATACTAGGTTGTTCTTCGGGAATATAAGTCCGGTTTATCAATTGGTTCCTGTTCACCTTGATTTATCTAAAGACTGAACAAAACTCGTAGGTATATTCGCGGGAGACGGATTTATCTATTACCGTAAACTTTTCTGTGTGATACAAATTTGTTTATTAAAGTCTTCGACTTTGGGTCGTAGCAACTCTTAGTTGTGGGTGAGATCAGCTAAGGGAATCAAGTACGTAGCATCCTGCTGGGATCAGAGACGTAGGAGCATAACTGTACCTTGGATCAGTGTGAGATTTATTGGGGTTCAACTACAGTCCAGACCGAAGTTAATTTGGATTAGGCTAGTGTCTGTAGCGGATTAATACAGTGTGTGTTCAATATGGACTAGGTCCCGTGGTTTTTCTGCATTTGCGGTTTCCTCGTTAACAAAATTCTGGTGTCTGTGTTATTTCTTTTCCGCATTATATTTTGTTATATAATTGAAATATCACAGGTTGTGCATTGTTCAATCAATTAGAATATCCATCCTTTTGGTTGTTGATTTAAATTGATTGACACTTGGATATTGGTCTTTGGTACCATCCAAGTTATCTCTCTAGTATTTGATAAAGACTCACAGATTTTTATTTGCTTGAGTATATATCAAATCGAGAGATTGAGATATAAACTCTTTGATATACTTTTTATCTAGATTGAGTCTGACTGTCTAGTTTATTCTCTAGAAAGTATATTGGAGTTTGTCCAAACAGATTGCTAAGCGAAATATTGGGTGCGGTTGTTGTACCCCACTTTTTCATGGTCGATTGATTGAATTCTGGAGAGTGATTACTCGGATTAGAATTCTTCCGCCGTTCAATCTTGGATTCAGAGACTTATTTATATTTCCAGAATAATAGACACATTGATCTCTGGTAAGTACGAGGTTTCTCGAGTGAAAGAGTGGGAAAGTGGAAAATCGTGGTTTAACCAGTTCCAGGCCGTGCAGAGACTTGGTTGATTGTCCACCCACTACTTTGCTAAATCCCTCAACTGCTTGCACGACTTACTCACATTTCTCATCGTGGATGAACACACGTGACGTAGGCCAGACCAAAACCCTAATTAATATCCTCTATGTGACGTGATTGATGTCTCACGAATGTGGAGTCTGCAAGGCAGACGTGTATTTGATTAGTCAGTCGTTGACTTGATTAGATGATGAGTCTAAGTATTGTTCAGTCGAGCATGATTGTTGAATGCTCTAGGATTCATGAATTGAACATGTCTGCTGGGACGTATAGTTCTCAAATGAATGATGTTGGTAGTTGAATCAATATGATGAATATTGATACTCTGGCAAATATTGCTAGTATGATGAATTGTTGAATATTGATAGTCGGATCAATATTCGAGCGTCTGAGCAAGTATTGCTCATTCGATAAATTACTGAATATTGATAGTTGAATCAATATTCGAGCATCTGAGCAACCATTGCTCATTTGATGAATTATTGGTAACGTGACCAAATAAAATATTAGTTAAAATATTGGTAGCTGGACCGAATATTATATATTTAACTCATATGTTGATTGTTGGATCAATATAAAATTATTAGTGTTTGAACTTGCTCAGAATTATGATTTGCAGAGTATTTGTTCGAAACCCTAATTTTGATCAATTGCTGATCAATTGATGATTTACTAAAAAATAATTCAATGAGTGAAGGAGTTACCGACTACATGGGATGATGGTCGACCATGTAGCGCTTAAGTGCTCGAGTGAGCATGCACCAAAGTCCTTTGTTGACCAGTTGGTGAAAGGATGATCAAATGATGGTTTAATCATTTATTAAAATAATGCTCGTGTGAGTGTTAGGTAGTAAAACCTAGTTATGGAGAGATGAGGGACCGACCAAGGGGTCATGGGACCGGCCTTTGGTGGTCGTGGGACCAACTGACGGTCGATTGAGTGATTCCCAAGTTGGCTGGAGAGAGTTTGGACCCAATATGAACAGTTGAGAGATAAAGGTCAAAATTAAGAAAGAATGTGGGACCGGATCCTTGCAAGCCCAAGGGCCGACCCTGGTCGGTCAAGGTGGTATGCCCGTGTCACCATACTGCCCGTGTCTCAGTCTTGAGAGTTTTGGTATTTTCTGGTGCGCGTTTGAGCAATATTTTGGATTTTCAGAAGAGTTTGATCTTGACTGAAACTCTCAATTTTTCTCGAATGAGAAAGTAGAACTTTGCTCATGCAACCGATATTTTGAGAATATTAAAATAATAATATTTTGTGAGAAGCCTAGTCGAAAAAAAACATGTGACCATTTGACTTTTTGGCTTTTTCATGGTTTGAGCAATACTTGAGAAAATATTGAAAAACAAGGGTTTTCGCTCAAACGATGGAGTTCCATGAGATGAAGGAAATAATAATTGTAGGATCAGAATCTCGCAACAATAATATTTCAGCGAAATTATCAACAACACAACACAACAGCGTTGCAGAACAATTTCAGAAATGATATAATAAACGACGTTAGCTAAAATCATGAGAAAGATATGATGATCCTGCGAAAATTAAAGAATTTGCGAGATTAACATTTGTAAGATTGCGAGAATGTCGCAAGCCATATCTGAAAATAAAGTTCAGATTAGTTGTCATCCACTATGTATTTCCCTATAAATAGTCGTTCAACTGGGAAGAAAGAGGAGAGATCTTTTTTGAGAAAGAAACAAGTAAATAGGAGAGAGAAATTCTAGAGCAGAAGTCATTCTTGATTCCTTTATCTTTTCTTGTAAGAATATTCAAAGATTCATCAATAAAATTAAGATTGTAAATCTAAAAATGAGTTGAGTATTAATGAAATCGTATGAGGGGTGTAGTGTAGGATTTCCTGCAACTACATAATGGCGCTAGAAACAGGGACGTATTGAAGATTAATATTGAGATTTGTGAAGATTTAGAGTGATTGGTTAAGAATTTTACATAATTTCTTGTAATTTTTTAACATTGAAGAAATGGCTAGAAGAAGAAATACATCTGAACAACCGACTACTGTTAGAAGAAGCAAGAGAATTGCTGGGAGAGAAAGAAGTGAAATGAGAGAATCTACTAGAATGAGAATTAATAGAGAAAATCAAATTCAATCACCAATTCAACAAACACTAGTACAAGGGAGGAATACAGATTATGATAGGGTGAGTATACACACTTGGCAATCAAATTCGGCAGAAGAAGTAGACCAGAAACCATAGACAGGTAGAGAGAAATCAAGAAGCAGATGAAGGAATAATTCATGTAGATGAGGAAATTGGAGCGTTAGAAACGTTGAGACGAAGAATACATGAAGAAAGAAGAGCTGAGGCAGAAGAACGTGCAAATCTAACAAGGCAAAATCACGAATTGAGGATGAAAAATATGAGACTACAGAGTAGAAGATCGAGAAGTATTACAAAATCATATTCAAGATCGACTAGAAGAGAAATGAGGCGAAACTCACCCACAATTAATGCTGGAAACAATATTCAAGAAGAAATATCAAATCCTAATGAAGAATATCGCGAAAATAGAGAAAGAGATGATGATCGTTACGTTCCACAAAATGAAACTTTTGATGATGGGAAAAATGGTGGAAATCAAGAGAACGGACAACGTCAGGGACGAAATGACCAAGATGGCGAAGGAAATCGAGAGGAATGAAGAAGAATTTTACATGAAGGAGAAACTCAAAGAAATCAACAGACGATTGAAGAAGAAATTGAAAGAAATTATGCTGAACAAGCACGTTTAATTTTCGAATGTGAAAGATTGAGAGCGGAAATGGAAGAACAAGAGCTTCATTAGACAATTCGATAGAAACATCACGACAATCGAGAAAGAAGGCGTACGCAAAATCGGAATAACGGTAATATCAATGAAGAGTACGATAGAATAAAGAGGATGGCTGAAAGACATCGAATGGAATTAATAAGAAATGAACAAAATCATGAAGGGGAAAATGAGAGACATAATCATTTGCGAATTCAAGATAGAGATGAAGAAGAAAATCGCAGAAGAAGACGAGATGAGGATAATGCAGAAGAAATGCAAAATTTCGCGAGTGAAGAAAGACATGAACGCAGAAGAGGAGAGGCGAAATTAAAAATACCAATGGATCGAAATTCAGGTGTAAATAAACAAATCTTGAAAGAGTTAGAAGAAATGAGAGGAATGCTAAATAATAGAGGAGAAGTAGGCAGAAGACAATTGGATGAAGCTATAGAAGAAGCTGCAAAACTCCATTTACAAGGGAAATACAATTAGGAGGAATACCACCGAAATGCAATTTACCCGCATTAACCAGCATTTTTGATGGAACAACTTGTGCAATTCAACACATTAAATCCTACGTGAGGTGCATGTTGCAATGGGAAAATCATGATGATGTATTATGCAGGTATTTCGCATCCAGCTTAACAGGGGAGGCGTTAAAATGGTTCAAAGGTCTACCAAAGAATACAATAACATCCTTCAATCATTTGCAGACTACATTCCTAGGGGCATATATAAGTAATAATTCTTCGCGACCCGGTATAGAAGACGTGTTTGGATTAAAACAGAGGATTGGCGAAAGTTTGAAACACCTGACTAAAAGATGGAGAACTATGTATAGCAAAATGGCTGGCCGTGTATATGAGATATATCTTATATTATCATTTATCAATGCTATGTTTGCAACAAACCTATTGTATGTCCAAATTTTCAGAGTCAAGAATACGATCACAATGACTGAATTGCGAGAACTTCAAGAAGAATACATTGGTCTAGAGGAAAGGCAAAATGAAATCGAATCATATCCAATTGCGAACACCAGCTCACAAACAGCGAATGCAAGCTTATTACCCAAGCTATTAAGCACAGTAGTGAATACTTCGCAAGTACAACAAGAGAAGGTGACGGGTAACAATCAACAGAAACTGGTGGCTATGGGAAGCCGAGATCAAGAGGAGTATGAAAGAGAAAGAAATTTCTACAATCGCGATGGAAATAACAAGATTCAAAGACTCGATCAACCACAAGAAACTTATGGAAGTCAAAGACAAAACTATAATAGAGGACAAGGAGGTCACAAGGTAGTATGGGAAGAAATCAAGATGCCACCTCTAAATGCAAGTGTGGAGAAAATATGGGAATCTATAATTTTGATGGAGAATATACCAACACCATGGAACATGGAAACGGAACCACCTCCAAACCACAGAAGCCATGATTTTTGTTCTTATCATCATTTTCATTGACATACAACAAATGATTGCAGAAATGTAAAAAGAATTATTCTGAGAATGATAGATCAAGGAAAACTAAACCACTTTTTGGTAGGGCACCCACAATCTCAACCATTGCCACCACCACCAGAGCATCACAAAGTAAACACGATGAAAAAGAAGGAAACATTCTTCATAGAAGTTGGTGCAAAAGCAAAGAATCTATTCTGTCACTCTATCGTACATTCATATAAGACAATCGAAGATTTTCATGATAATGTTTTGAGTAGAGTGTTCGCAAGAGATAACGATGGAAGAGAAATTATGAATATTGCGAAAATCTCGCCACTAGAGGAATGGAAGAAACATATCATTTCTTTTACCGCAGAAGAAATTCCCGAAGGTAAAGAAGTGCATGATAATCCATTGGTAGTAAAATTATAAATTAATCCAAAACCGAAAGAAGGTGAGGATGATGAAGCTGAAGATTCATGGGCAATTAACAGAATTCTAGTCGATACTGGAAGCTCTGTGAATATCTTATTTTATCATATTTATAAAACTATGATAGGAAGAGATGATGATCTTATATCATCAACATATAAGATATATGGTTTTAATGGTACTACTAACAAGCCTAAAGTGGAGGTTACTATGCGAATTCCATTGAAGGGAATATCTTCTGAAATCTTATTCTGTGTCGTTGATGTAGAATCACCCTACAATGCATTAATTGGTCGACCTTGGCTACATGGGATTCTAGGTGTAGCTTCAACTTTCCACCAGTGCATCAAATTCCCTCACCCCAGCGGTGTAGGAATCATAAATGGAGATTGGGTTGAAGGAAAGAGGTGTTACGAAACTGAGATAAAATCTTACGAAGGAAGAGCAAACAAGAAGGAAAATTGGCGACACAAAATCAAAGAGACACCAAAAAGTGAGAGGTAGATGGTGGATGCAATCGAAAGAAAAGAAGAAGAGATGTTGCGAAATTAATGCTAGCTCAGAATAAAAATGATGAACATACCACTACCAAGGAAGCAGTAGTAGAAAATAATAAAAAGGCAGAGGATGGCAAAGGTAATAAAAACAAGAAATGTATAAATGATTAAGTTGTTGCGACACTCTCGCAATAAGTAAAATTCTCAAAAATACATTTTATTGAATGACAAAATTGAGATTGCGAAATGCAAATACAATATGATGATGTACGAGACTCTCGCAGAGGTAATGAATTTTACAGAAGATAATCAGAGAAAAATGACAAAAGAGAAAGGGGCAAACCTTTATGGCGCACACCCTAGTTCGCGAATACAATTTCGCAAGAGGCAAATGTAAGACCTAAAGTACGTCATATAAGGGGGTACCTGTTGCATGGCTCAGGGAAAGGCTACACCGCCACCGGAACCTGAGTCATGGAGATTTGGGGTCAATAAAGCCCATCCGGGAGAGGCACCTTGGATTCTCAGCTTAAGCATATGACTTAGGTTGGGCGACTAAGGTAATAAGGACTCTCCCAAGGAGTGCAGATCTGATCAAGGCGCCGAGGTACACGGTTGAGTCAAGAGTGCCAGGGACGTTTGAAGCGTACTTTGCCATTCTTGACAAGTCTTGGCTTATACTGCACTCGGCCTGAAGAAAACCCCACTTAGGGTGCAGTCTCGTAACCATAAGCCCTATAGGTAAAAGGGATAAGAGGCTGCGAAAAAACTGGTTGTTGTTAAGACTGGATGGGAGGAGCTAACCTTGTATGGTAGAAGTACGCCTCCTTGAAGGGGCAACCAGGGGGAGATAAGGGCGGCACCCTCCATTAGGGAGCTGATAAGTGTCTTAAGACGCAAATGTCATGAGGCTTTTTATTCGCAAGGGTATTAAGGCTTGTCATATTTGTGCAACAATCCTGAAGAGGCAATAATACAAAAGAAAAAGATAAGACGAGATCAATGGGTTTTCGCATGAAAGTGCGAAGACGTCCTGCGATTTCGTCGCAAGACGCAATGTCATGGGGCTTTATTTTCGCAAGAATATTTAGGCCTGTCATATTGTCGCAACATTCCTGAAGAGGCCACAATACAAAAGAAAAAGTTAAGGCAAGATCAATGGGTTTTTGCATGAAAGTGCAAGGACGTCCTGCGATTTTGTCGCAATGACAAGAGGTGGCATAATAAGACCTTTAATTAGGAAGGAAAATAAGACCACACAGGAATGAGATTTTGAAAGAATCAAAATTCACTTCGCATAAGATTGCGAAATTATACATAATTAACTGCGAAATTGAGGCATAAAATAAGAAAAATTTATAAAATCTCTCATTTGGATACAAATAACAGAGGCAAGTATGGGAATGAATGAAATTAGAAAATGTTATTTGTCTCCATATGATAGATTTACAAAATTCAAAAATTAATGATTATATTGATTAACTGTATTGCAAGGAAGAATTGTTTTAATGAATGCAGGTCAAAATGAAAGAAACACAAATATACAGAAAGAAGGAATAAATGTACAAGTATTACAGAGAATCAAAGAAAGAAACAAAGACTACTTCTTAGTTGATCCTTCATTATCTTCATCAGACTTGTTCCCTTCTTCGTCTGCGTCAGAATCTTCATCACCATCAGATTCTTCATCATCAGCTTCGCTATCAGAAATAATCAGACTGGGAGTATTCTGTGGGATCTTCCAAGAGACAAGGATAATCAGAATGAGGGATATATGATCGTCACAAACCATTTGGATAGTTTGATTGCGAAAATGCATAGCATCATTCTTAAAATTCGCAACAGTGATCTTGATTTGATTCTTTAATCTAGAATACTTGTCGTTGCGAGAAGAAAGATTCTTTGCGAGTTCCTCCTTTTCAGCTTCGAGTTCCTCAATCTTTTCACGATATCTACTTTCAGAATCTGCGAGCAAAAGACAATCAATTATTAACTTGATGAAAATTCATAAGAAGCAAAAGATTAGTAAAGAAGAGCAGTTATAACCTTCTCTGTCAGAAATCATATCTCTAATCAAGGTGTATGCTCAACTTGGAGACTAACATTTACACCTAAATCTTTTCTGGCATCATCTAAGATTTTCGCAGCCCAAACAAATTCATCCTCATTACTTATAAGAAGACGAGAACGAATTTGTTTTCCCTTTCGCAGAGCTCGATGTTCTTGCGGTTAGCTCATCTCGTTCAAGTTGAACTTCAAGAAGAGTCTCTTGGAATTTCGCCAAAGCCTTAGCACCTTGATCAGAGATACGATCCTTATCATCTATGAGACCGCTAATTTTGGTTCAACTCATTGATTTTCTCTTTAGAATAAGAAGGAGACGCTTAAATCGGTTGGCAAGCCTAAACTAGATCTATGGTCAATTTCTAAGAGGCGAAATTTGGATCTTCATCTAGAGAAAGAGATGAAATTCTATCATTTGAGAAACTATTTAAGAATTATTAAGACGCTCAAGAAGGGTATCATTATCCAAGGCATTAGGAAATGAACGAAGAAGGGTAGCTTCATCAGAAAGACCATAAATGTCTGCAAAAAGGATCATTTAAATAAGATAAAACAACAGGATGAATGAATGAAGGGAAAAGAAAAGTAACATACCATAAAGCTGATTATTAGCTTGCTGAAGACTAGAGATTTTGTTCTTATGAAGAAGAATCAATTTCTAGTTGTCTGTTTTCTCGCGAAGAATTTGACTTCAGCTTCCAATTCTTCATTCTTTGTGCGAAATTGAAGATTCTTCTTTTCAAGATTTTCGCGTCTCCTCTCTAGATCTGAGGCAAAGCGAAAGAAGCTTTTCCAGCCTGCGAGAAAATAAAAAATATTAAATAGAAAAAGATTTTGAGTTACAACAATGAAGAAGTAAAAGGATGAAAGTATACCAGACTATTAAGAGAATGCAAGAATCGGGAGTCACTGATCTAGAAACTCCACGAAGAGAACTATCACCATCCAGTAAAGGGACATCGCAAATTGTAGCGAGAGCTTTGCAGGTATTAGCGAATTGGCTATCTCCCATTCCTTGCAAAGAATCAGAAAAGAGGCCAGAGACTTAGCCATAGAAGATTCAGGTGGGAATCTTCACTTGCGGCAAGGTCATCATTATCCTCATCATCCTTGTCACTTTCGGAATTTTCATGAGAAGGAATATTTGAAGGAGAAGAAGAACGGACTTTCTTTTCTTTGAAGGAGGGCAGTTGATTTTTCCCTGCGAAGAGCACCTTTGCCTTTATCACCAGTCTTCGCAACATCGGCAGGTTCTTCTATTTCAGCAATAATCTTCACACACAGATAGAAATAAGAAATGGAAGCAACAGTATACTGTTTAAAATCATAAGAGAAAATTTCTTACCTCATCTGTGTATGAGCGAAGAGCTAACAAGGTACTAGTCCCAGTTCTGTTATAACTATCTTTCAGTTTTTGGATCTGTAAAATATCGTAAGGGTCAGCGAACAAAAGAATAAAGACAAATAAAGAAATGTAAAGTGAGAGAAATTGGAAGAAATGTACCTCTTTCTCCTTCTCGGGCCAAGAGAATACCCAAGGTTGATAGGTAGCGAGATTCTCAGGAAGAATATTTGATCCAGCAATATAAGGCCCTCTTAGCATCAAGGGAAAAACACACCATTTATCATCTTTGGATTGGCGAGGAGTTGTTTTCATACCAGAATTCCAATCAATATCTTGCATAAGTATTTTCGCTTCATCAATATTATCTTTCCTTTTCAAACGAATACCCCAGCGAATATTCTCTTTCTTCATGGAGATCAGTTCATAAGTTTCAAAGAAGCTCGCTACTGTATATTTCTTAGCAATTATTTCTAAGTCTGCGAATTTAGGATCCCTAAGTTCTTTGGAGTATAGAGATCCTTTACCAGCACCACGATTAGCGAACTCTAGCATCAGACAAATGCAATCCCCACTCAACTGGAAAATAGCTCACGAAAATCCCGAATGAGCGAGAATTTCATAGAACAGAGGGATATCTGGGTCGTAAATAGGAATGGGGAGACCTGCAAGAAGTTGACCTAGCGAAATTATGATTGATTGATCATCACAATATTGATCAGAAAAAAGTTTGATAGAAAGAATTTATTTGGCACTTTCACCAGGAATGGTAGAAAGTGTGAAACCTTTCTCTGCAAGATCTTTTTGGACGTCTTTTAAGTTTTTCTCATGTTTATGGCCACTTGGAGGCATATTTGAATATAGAGTATGGGAATGAATAAAAAGTAAGAAGATTGAAGAAGGAAGAACTACAGTAGCGGAATTTACGGAAGAACAATAGGGTTGCAGAGATGAGAGAATTAAAAGAGAAGAGAAAGTAAAAAGAAAGTAAAAAGAAAGTGAAAAGAAGAGTAAGAAAAATATATAAGGAAGATTTCTTACTCGAAGAAATAAACACCATTAAGACGAAAAGACATGAGCGGTTGAAAAGCAGCGGTTACAGAAGACGTGTCAAGAAACGGATGGAAGAAAGAATACGTGTGATAAATGCAGAATATGAAGAGAGGAACAGCTGTGGCATTTCTCACATCATTCTCTACTTTGCAGAGAAGATATGAGAAGAGGCAAGATGTTGGATCAGAATCTCGCAGCAATAATATTTCAACGAAATTATCAACAACACAACACAACAGCGTCGCAGAACAATTTCAGAAATGATAAAATAAACGACGTTAGCTAAAATCATGAGAAAGATGTGATGATTCTGCGAAAGTTAGAGAGTTTGCGATATTAACATTTGTAAGATTGCGAGAATGTCACAAGCCATATCCGAAAATAAAGGACAGATTAGTTGTCATCCACTATGTATTTCCCTATAAATAGTCGTTCAACTGGGAAGAAAGGGGAGAGATCTTTTTTGAGAAAGAAACAAGTAAATAGGAGAGAGAAAGTCTAGAGCAGAAGTCATTCTTGATTTCTTTATCTTTTCTTGTAAGAATATTCAAAGATTCATTAATAAAATTAAGATTGTAAATCTAAAAATGAGTTGAGTATTAATGAAATCGTATGAGGGGTGTAGTGTAGGATTTCCTGCAACTACAATAATTAATATGAGAAAATAAGGGATTGTAAGGTGTGGGACCGGCCACGGCTAGGGCATGGCCGGCAGGCTATGTTGCCCAGTCCCGTGACACCTTTCCTATTTTTGTTTGATGGAAGTATGTAGAAACTAAGAGTTTCGCTCAAACGAGGGAGTTTGCTCAAATGAATGAGTCTTCATGAGATGGGGGAAATAATATATTAAAATAAGATAAAATAACGGAAAAGGGGGACCGGCAACGGCGGCATGACCGACCGGCCGGTGGGTCCGGTCCCACGCCTCTTGTTTATTTTATTTAATATTATTTTCCTTCATAAGTTCCTCGTTCGTCCATATTTTTGAATGCTCGTTCGTGCGTCGGGTGCTCGTTCGTGCATTATTATCGAGTACACTTGCACCATTTTCTCGGGGTTTACTCAGTGATGGCCCAGACGCCCGATTGTTGAATATTTATTACTAATTCATGAAATTCAGCTGAGAATGATTCATGAAACAAAGTAATAAAATAAGTTGAGTATCTATTACTAATCCATGGAATCCAGCTGAGGATCAGCCATGGAACGGAGTGATGAGATACAATAAATTATTTTTTAAGAATTCAGTTGATGAATGGCACGCTAGAATTAATCTATTTGCAGAATCGAGATATGAGATAATTGAAGCATCATACTCGTTCTGAGGGGGTGTGTAGTCAGGGAACAACGAGCAGCGTGACGTCCTGAATGCGTTAAGCTCTCTAACAAATATTATGTCAACCACCCAATCATTAAGAGATCCTATACACGGTCTCTCTACATAGTCAGGGAATAACAAGCAGCGTGACGTCCTGAAGGCGTTAAGCTCTCTAACAAACATTATGTCTAGGAGCCGCCCAATCATTTTGATTCTATGTAGAGGTGATGATGAAATGTGTGAAGCATCGAACGCTCAGCTAGGAGTCATTTCGAGAAACATATTTGTCATAGCTCTGAGAGGAATGTTCGCTCAGTCAGGGATCGTGAAACGGTTCACGGATCATAAAATATGAATCGTCACATACATTCCTGAAGCCGGGTCAGAAACATGTAGTATCATGATTTTACGATTTTGGCCCTTGCCGAAAATCCACCATCAACACCATTTGTCCCAGTTCGTCGACTAATGTGGCTAAAGTATGAGCAGCGTCTGAGTAGAGTGGAAACTATAGACTCCTCTTTAAAACCATTGCAAACCCCAGTGCACACGTATAAAACCCTAAAACAGATAAAATATTTAGATTTGAATCTTCGAATCTTTAGTCAGGATCCTGAACATAGTTTACTGATTGCAGAGAAGATGCTACATGTGACAGATTCAACGAGGCTGAAAAGAGATGAGACTTTGATATATCGAGTCACATATAAGTTTCGTTCATGATTTTGAAAGTCGATATCTAGTCTCCTAGTCCCTGAGTTATAACTTGTAATGATGTGGGTTTGAGTAGTTGAATGGTCTTGATGTGTCCCGATCTTTTGAGACTATTGCGTTGATCGTTTCTAAATATGTTATCTGAAAACTGGATGTCTGGGCCACCTCCTGTTGGCCGTAGGTACGTGAAGCACGATTCTTCATTAGTCCCCAGTTTGATATATGACTAGGGATTCCCATTGACTCGGAACGCTTGTAAAATGAAGTAAGCACCTTGTACGAGATTGAGTCTTCAAGGCGGGAAAGCGATAATTTGTGGGTTGGAGACGTCTGTGGAGAGTTATGTCGAGATACTGCCGCATGTGTCTTTGTGGACAAGATGAAGTTGTTTGAAAAGACGAGGGTACCAAAATATACCTCAATCTAAAACTTTTCCACCTATACGTCTCTCTGAAAGTGATTGTCTATGGACTGAGTCGAGACAATACAACGAATCGGTTCACACTTCGTACGATCGTCTATGGATACGAGATCGAGACAATACAACAACCAGATAACTTGTGTGATTGACTATGGATACAAGATCGAGACAATACAACAACGGAGTATGATTACTTGATAATAGGTTCGGACTTAACCAAACACTATAGGATTGCTATCAAGTAAATAGGAATTAACGTTTGTGTATTTTACTTCTAATTATAATAAAAACAATTATAATTGCGGAAATAGAAAAGTAAAAGACACAACAAGATTTTGTTAACGAGGAAACCGCAAATGCAGAAAAACTCCGGGACCTTGTCCAGAATTGAATACTCTCAGAATTAAGCCGCTATACAAAATCTAAACCAACTTCGTATAGTTGAGACCAAGCAACTAAACCTATAGTTCACCTAGTTCCCTAAGTATTCCTGCGCCTCCAACTTGTAATAAGTCACGCACTTGGAACAATTCCTTTGGTTCGTATTCCAAACAGTAAAGGAACAACAAATCTGTTCGGTAACAACTCTTTTCAAACAAGTGATATGAGTTTGACAAAAGGCTCTTCCGTTTATCCCAATAAAATCCTTTGTCAGGTTCTTAGATCAATCTATTTAACAACTACCAAAGTAATTGTTTAGACTATGCAATTAATACTCTTAATCACAAAGAATTGTATTGATGTCGATCTACTCAACTAATCAATCAAGGTTATCACAAAGATAAACCGATTATAGTTGGATCCCCAGCCGATCAAGTTTTGTGCACGCCAAAGATTATGAACTCAAATAAGAAATCTTCTTTGTAGGTTCAAATCTTCTTAGATATTTAATAAACACCTGCACACAAACAACTTGAATCTCCTATGATCAATCACACACAGAACGGAATCTGTTAACGATGGATTATCACAAGACGTCTTTAGATATACAAACAGTTCTAGTTTGAGTGAATCTTATATCAGAAGAGAAGCTTCTCAAGCATAAACAAGCTAGGTGCAATCAAAGTTCAACAACCGTTAGTCAATCAAATCAATTGAAAACCAATAATAAACTGCAATTATCTAGTTTCCCACCAACGGTACTCGTAGAGCTTCTCAATCCCAAAGAAGTCTTTAAAACGAGCGGTCGTAAGAGATTTCGCCTAATTAGGGTACTTTCCTCTCTGAATAGACGACTCCACCAGTAACAACACAACTAGGTAGTTTTGTTGGCTCTGGGGATTAGTTTGCTCGAAATGCAAACTTCAATATTTATAGAACAAGGAAGTTTGGACACCAAGGAATTTCCAAAATCGAATATTCTCAAAGATATGCAATAAAGCCAAAATCGGTTTTCATAATTCCTGGAAATGCACTGTCCAAATATTGACCGAAATCTCAGTAAAAAATCTCCAATTAGTAAATGCACATTACCAATTTTTATTTTCTAAAGATATGCATTTAATTGCTGGAAATTTAAAGCATATAAAACTAAAAACCTTAATTAAAAGATTCTCAATATATTTTGATCCGGAATTCTCCTTTAATTATTAAGGAATATCTTTGAACAATAAAATATAAGAATTACTGCACATGTTTAAAGTATGTCGACATCTTTACTTAGTAAATCCTTTTTCATATTTACAATCTTGGAACCGATTTTCCACACTTCCAAACGAGTTTATAATTGGTTCATCTGACTTCCAAGAACTATGTGATTGATTGTCATATCAAATCACTATTAATGGGTTTCATGGTTCTACGTCCATGTGGGTACTAGGATCGGTCACACTAGTTTTCCAAAAATTGGTTGACTAGGTACTATGATCGGTTACCACATAATTATGGTATTTTACTTGTGATCGGTTACACAAGTCATAGGATCAGTTACCAATTACTAAGACTTGTTGTACCTCTTACAAGGATCGATTCCAAATACTTGTGATCAGTTTCACCTCTTACTAGGATAGGTTCCCCAATGTCTAGAGTTGGTCATACCAATTACAACATATCGATCATACCATCTCAGGTGATTACTTAAGATCAGTTTCACTAATAAAAGTCACACCAATACAAAAATCAGGCATTGTGAATAATTTTATCAAGATACATAAACAAGTTATGAGAGGTTATATAAAACACACATATTGGTAATCCAAATATTTTCCATGAATAACAATACCAATAAGCCTAGTGATTTCCCTTTCGATTCACAAAACAAGTTTATGAATTGTACTTCTTTTAAACAAATGTAAAACATTGTTTCCTATGAAGAAATATTCACCCATACCCATACATAATCACAATAGCATTCATACGATTATGTCGATGTCTTATATACGAAGTTCAAAAGATAGATGTTATACTTCGCATTGTAATTCCTTAATACTATGTCTAACTAGAGTATAATCATTCACATCTTCATAGTTATGTTTTCAATATGCACGACTTGAAAGATACTTTAGGAATGAAACAGTTAAAGTCAAATATTACCAACCTCAAGAGGAAGGATGATGTCGTCGATGTAGCTCTTTACTTCTTCACATTCTTCAAGTCTTCACGTAATACTTGTAAGTCTCATATCCTAGTAACTTTCTATCTAACCTATACGAAGTTGACTCTAGCATATAATCAAGCGACTCTTTAAATGAGTTTTGATTCACTAAAATATGACAACCAAACTTGACATACCAAACCGAGTTATGCTCTAACATTGTTGTTCCGCCTCTATAAGGTGTCTTCACAAGGATTCATGCGAACTTATGTCGCCGAACCATCTATCGATGTCTGTATTTTTCTGGAGATGGTAAACCAAAATTAAGAACAATGTACACCTTCTAGGACTAGCAGAACTAAGGATGTGACTGAACAATTGATTTGTGGTGACTTTTTAATGAAATAGTTCTCTGAAAATATTCTAGGCATTTCTTCACACGGTAGAATCGTGTTTTGACCTGAGGAAGTTGTAAGTGATCGTGATATCTTGCCCTTTGATCATCACGTATGGCTCTGACTTATTGGATAGCCTGTCGAGCATATCTTTTTGAGAGAGGAGGCTTTTACTAACAGAACTGCAAGCGACGTGTGGCTTGGAGCTACGGTATCGGATCCTTTCCCTGTTTACTTCAGTGATAGTATTTGGTTGCGGCTGTATGTTGAGTAATGAAGTTTTATCTAAATTGTTGTCCTCATGAGTATCGCTTCGGATTTCTTTTCCTTTGATAGATTTGGCTGCAAAGATATTATCCATCTCCGTCTTGAGTGAACTGAGGTTCATCAATGTGATAGTTTTTGGTAAAGCTGAACTAGAGGGTCATCGAAGTTTGGCCGTAACTCCTAGGTCTAGTTCCTCTTCTTTCCTACAGAACGGGTGTTGAGGTAGCATATTGACTAACAACTTTGCGTCTTTAGATAAGGCTGAATTTTTGTTGAGCCTCGCCTTGGGATCTAGTTTTTCTTCATACTTTGTCACGTTTTTTTCATGATTCTCTTAAGCAGGAAGGGCAACAAGATGTATCTTTGTTGGTTGTTTATGACCATATGTGGCTCTGCAACGCTTTTGACTAGGTCACCAATTTTTTGGACCCTATCCAAGTTTTCGCTAAGTTTATCCGTGTCCCTTATGATTAAGTTGAGGGACCTTCACCTAAACGAGTTTTGAAGCAAATATTCGTCAGAATCTCCAAGTTTAGAGCGTCATATGGTCCTGGAGGTCCTTGAGAGTGATAATGTCGGATGGATGGTTGCTCCTTTGATCTGTCGCGTTCGTAATGAGCTTTATCTTCTCCGGTGAGGTCGATTGCATGCAAGATCCCGTCTCAGCAGTTTTAGTACTCCTCATTCAGGAAACGCATACTCGATCTAGATTTTTTTGGATCTATCCCTACTGGTAAATCTAAAGGCGTTTTCAGATAAGTGTGGATGTCGATATGAGATTTTGCAAGATTATGTTGAGTCTCCGGGAGTTCTCCTTGGTCCTTACGCAACATTTTCAAGGATTAGCAGTAGATCTTTATGTAAATAGGTTACTAGGGCGTTTTGTTATGCGGGAAGAGATCCATGTGATCCGGGACGCACTAACCTATTCACTAAGGTCAAACTCAAAAGAGAGAGAAAGTGCTGGCAGGGATAACTTTCTCGGCTAAGTCTATAATGGATTTACAGAGGCTGAATCAATGGAACATTTTTGTTTTTGGATTGGTGGAATCGTCTTCCTTATTAAGAGACCATAATTGATATCTGTAACTGAGTGAAAAACCTCCCACTGTGGTCGCCAAAATGTAGTTACCTAAAATCTGAGAGAGGTTAGAAGTGGGATTCTAGGGTTTCTGAAAGTGAGTTACGGGATGCTGAGCACGAACAGTCTTCGCCTAAACCACGCACAGTGGTCGTTCAAAGGTTGCTTCAGTCACATGGAAGAGATTTAGGGCTGGTCTTAGGGAGGGAAACAGATGAAGAAAGAGATCATAGAATTCTAGGGTTTGAAGAATAATTGCTTTGAGAGGTTATGACAAAGATCGTGATAGCTTGGAAAAATAGAGGACCTATTTATAGCTGAATTCTCTAATCTCAGGTTGGTGAAGATAGGGATTGCTTTACGTGTCGTGCGGAGCAATTCTCCCGTATCTTCAGGAATAGAGATAGACTAGGTTGAGTTTATCTCATTATTCCACCTCCTTTACTCTCTTTTGCGGTGAGAAATAAGCCGGGTATTTTTTAAACGTGCCATAGACCGCCAGATCAAAACCCTAATTGTTATCCCCCCATTTGTGTGAAGCTGAGTCAGCCTTTGTGATGATGTTTTGAGAGAGGAATTTTCTCTTTAGCCGAGTTGGCCAAGATAGAGAGATATTCTCTGATTTGTGAGAATGACTAGGATGAGTCATGTGAAAAGGCATGGAATGCCTCAGGAATCATGTGCAGAGTGTGAGAGGAGTTGAGGTTGATCTCCTTCTCTCCATGTCCGGTCACATATGTCATGTGGAGACCGTATTATTTCTTGTGGGTCCCTTTGTTGAGCATGAGGAGCTCAAGGGAGCTTACTCACGTTTTTAGATAGACATGTATAGTTCAAGCTCAATTTACTAGACGTGAGTGTGTTTGAGAGGCAGAGAAATAGGCTTGAGCCCTAGGTAAGGCGTGTGCCTATCATGTGAATCTCTCCGACATTTTGCAGAGAGATTTGAATCTCTCCGAGATTTTGCGAAGAGATCTGAATCTCTCCGAGATTTTGCATAGAGATTTCAAATCTCTCCAAATTTTTGCGAAGAGATTTGAATCTCTCCGAGATTTTTTGAACGGATCCAAATCTCTATGAAGATTTTATTGACGGATTTGAATCTCTCAGTGGTCAGCTGGGACTCGTCCTGAAGAGAGCGAAAGGGATTTGTGAGCCCGAATAATGTCTCTGTGAGACTTTGTGATGTGCTGTAGAAGTGGTAAATAAGATGTTCGATTCCCAGACTTGTAGAGATTTGATTTCAGATGTAATAAACAAAAAATACTAAAAACAAAGAAAAGATTTTAACAAAGTTGAGAGATATTGGGACTTAGGATTCCACCAAACTTCACAATCAATTGGTTCATACAATGATTCATAATAATTTTAGCTCTTTTCTAGACTCTATTTCTTTGCCAAAAGTAGATTTTATAAAGCATTAGATGTAAATCATAAGCATATTGCATCAAGAGTTCCTAGACTAAGCATACACTATCAAACAAAATCACAAATAATCAATGAAAAACATAAATCGATTAAGAATCAACGCAAAAATTCATAAGAATCAAGTACAATTACCAAACAATTGTGAAACATGGATTCCTCCATCATCCCAATGTTGGGGTTTAGCTCCTCATGTCCAAAACACACTCAAAACAATAATTCATAGATCAAAAGATGTTTTTTTATTGAAAAGGATGAGCTGTAGTTACAGAAAGCTTTTTGCAAGGAAATAATAGTCGCTGAAAATCTTAAGCAAGTTCAGATAGGAACGATAACAGATTTATGTTGTTGAATATAAGACTTCCTCTGCGACAGAGTTTATGTGTCCAATGTTCTTCGTCTCCTTCTTCTTCAGCAGCAGCAGAACTGCTTCCTGAAACTCCTGATTCTTCGATTCTCCGGTCTCTGCTCTACCCCAAAGTCTCCCCAAAGTGTCTGTACCATCCCTGGGACTCTAAACAATCTATTTATACACCATCAAACTCCCGAAATCTCGATTAAATCTCCCTTTTTCTTTTCATGCAAGTCACGAGATTTCTTTCTCTTTTATTCGCGGCTTCCCTGTGTTGTACAAATTCCAAAATTGAGTCGAACAGAAGATATTCTCTCCTTATTTCCACGTTCTTCCCAAAAATATCAAACAACCAAACCCGAGATAAGTTTTGTAGGAATCTTGATCATAACTCGCCTACTTTCCCTGTATCGTGATAACTTCCACTTATAAGATTATTAGATCCCTTTATTAGCTCCTAAGAGCTTCTCCAATGAAATGTATGTGAAGATAAATGTCCAATTCCACATAGGATAGACATTCATTTTCCTTAAAAATCTTCTCCAACCCAACTTTTTAAATCAATGTGAAGATGACATGGCTTAATTTTTGTTAGACATTGTCGAGGTGAATGTCAAGTTTTAGACATTCACCTTGACAATGTCAAGCTATCCTAGTAAGCTTTTGCTTCCTAAAATTAATTCCAATATATTAAATAGCCCTCTTTAGGTGTAATAAAATCTAAAAGTTACTAAAAATAAAAAATGCATTTAATTCATAAAAAATCACCAATAACACCGTTGGAGATGAAATGTTTTTCCCCCTAAATTTAAGGAAAAATTGGAATGAGAATGTCTTGTTTGGGTTGCCACCTAGGAAACACACAACCACCATTGGAGAAGCTCTAAACACGTCAACTTCATTTTTATTAGGTAACAGAATCATCTCATCTTCAGAAATCTTCCAAGTATATCCCAAAACCATCCCCGTGAATGTCTTCTCCCTGTTTTACTTCGGATCATGATTGAGCCACTTTTAACCGAAGCAAACACTTACATCAATCCTGTTTAGGCCTAAGGAGCAAGCGCAAACAAATCCGGCCCTTTAGTCTCATTTAATCCCTTCCGAAATCTCAACCCTAATTCTGCAGCGTGAAGAAATTTTCCCGCCAAATTGAGTTTTCAAAAGCTAGGGGATGAGTGCCCCTTATCCAGACCAGGGGTGTGAATAGAAGGCGGTCACCCCTTAGTAATTGGGTTACCCCTTATCCACTGCTGGGATCCCATTAGCAATTCTTCTCGGGTGTAAATATAACTTTTCTGGGGCGTCTCTAACATACTTCTGGGGTGCCTGCAGAGTGCCTTTAGTAATTTTCTCCCATGACCACTTTTCGAGCTAATTTCTCTGCAAAGTGTATTTCTCCAAAAACACCTACAAAGATATAAAAAGCCATAATAAATACAAAATCGAGCATTAACAATACATACAATTGAGATCAAAATAGACACATAAATGCGTCTATCACTTTGGCTCACTTGTTTTTTGACCAGCATATCTTGCAGAGATGTGCTAGTGTTAGAGCACTGCTCGGTCTAACTCGCAAGCGTTGCTATCTCAAGCTTGTTTGTCAAGTTTAGTTTCCAAAACTATAAGTTTTTATTTCTAGTTTACTTATAGCTAAGTCTCGGATTAGGATAGTAAGTGTAGTTGAGCTTTAGACTTCACGACGTTCATCGAATAAAGACGAAAAACTACTCAAGAGAACTTGTGGAACTTCATCAACAAAAGGTATATGGAGACTTGAACTCATCTATAACTCAAAAGTCTATCTACTATATCTCCTATTTGAGACAATAAGTCGTATTGCTATATAGACTTCAATTACACACATTTGGTATTTCGAGTCGAGTTTATCTCGCTTATCTATTTCTCGAAATATGTGTTGGCAAACTTTCACTTTAACCAAGTTCATCTTTTATTCTTGACGAAAGTCAAAAGATGATCATGTGAAAATCGCCTTGTAACATCTTACATGATTTGTGTGAGACAGTCATTTGATGTTGACTCGGAATGTTTCGTACTGATCATTCGATCACTTGAAAATTACTTTGAAACTAATAGTTTGTGTGAGAAAGCTATTGTTATCTTCCAAGAATGTTTCAATAATTGAAATGAGGGTTTAGAACATGTAACCATGATTGGATATAAACATAGTGTGTATTCACATTTGTGTAAATTCCAAAACCGGGAACTATGGTATGCGTACACGTACGCATACTAGTTGGTTGTTGGAAGTCCGGAAAATAAGTATGTGTACCCGTACGGGTACTGGCGGAAGTTCAAATCCGTGAATTTCTGTTGGAGTTTGGAAGTGTAAAATGGTATGCGTACCCGTACGCGTACTGGCGTAACCAAACTCAGTCTGGCTGCTTAGGTATGCGTACCTGTTTGCATAGTTAAGTAGTTTATGTTCTAAAATCGGTTTATTCATGAACTAATACATTTATATAGTAAGGAATGCAAACCGTGGCTATAATGTTCATGAAATAATTCGAGTGGATCAAAAATCGATTTTGATTCAATTGTGTCTTGTATACTTCTATGAGAATATAAACAATTGAACAAATCTCTAACTAGTTTCATTTGAGTCATTTGAACTAGTTATGATAAAGATGAATAAGGGTGATATGAAAGTGCTCATATAGCTAACCATTGGTTAACTATTGTTGAACCAACTAAGTGTACACGTTTAGGTACGGTTACCTTTATCTAAATGATGGTACATCTCATTTGTGTATAACAAGCTAAGTTCGATCTAACGGTTGAAAGATATTAGCTTGAATCTAATCAGGTTTTCATCTAACGGTGAATATTGAATGCTTTGTTACTAAGGTAACATTGATTGCAAACCTTAATTTGAAGACTATATAAAGGAGAACTCTAGCAACTGGGAAACCTAATCCCCACACCACATGTGTGATACTAGTTGCGACTAGAGTCGATTCTCCTTTAACCTTAGGTTTTTCACGAAACTCTGTAGTTAACGACTTGAAGACTTCATTGGGATTGTGAAGCTAGACCCAAATATTTTCTTTGTAGTTGCGTGTTCTGATCTTGCTGTTTACTACCTTCTTTAATATTTTCTCGAGATTTATTCTCCGATAGGCAAGATTGAAAAGTAGTCACAAACATCTTCGTCTCATCGTTTGTGATTCCACAATATCTTGTTTCGTTAATCGATTAAGATTATTGTGAGGTGAATGATAATACTAGGTTGTTCTTCGGGAATATAAGCCTGGTTTATCAATTGGTTCATGTTCACCTTGATTTATCAAAAGACGGAACAAAACTCATAGGTATATCTGTGGGAGACAGTTTTATCTATACAGTAGACTTTTCTGTATGAGACAAATTTGTTTATCAAGTCTTCGACTTTGGGTCGTAGCAACTGTTAATTGTGGGTGAGATCATCTAAAGGAATCAAGTGCGCAGAATCCGGCATGGTTCAAGAGGCGTAAGGAACGCAATTGTACCTTGATCAGTGTGAGATTGGTTAGGACTCGACTACATTCCATTCTGAAGTTAACTTGGTAGTAGGCTAGTGTCTGTAGCGGCTTTGTTAGAGCACTGCTCGGTCGAACTCGCAAGCGTTTCTATCTCAAGCTTGTTTTTCAAGTTTAGTTAAAACTATAAGTCTTGATTTTTAGTCTACTTATAGCTAAGTCTCGGACTAGGATAGTAAGTGTAGTTGAGATCTAGACTCCACGGCGTTCATCATGCAAAGACGAAGAACTACTAGAGGAACTGGTGGAACTTCATCGACAAAAAGATATGTGGAGACTTTAACTTATCTATCACTTAAAAGTCTATTTACTCTATCTCCTATCTTGAGACAAAAGTCGTATTGATATATAGACTTCGATTATACACATTTGCTATTTTGAGCCGAGTTTATATCACTTATCTATTTCTCGAAATATGTGTTGGTAAGCTTTCGCTTTGGCCAAGTTCATCTTTACTCGTGACGAAAGTTATGTTTGTCATTTCAATTTCTTGAAAATCGCTTTGATGAAAAATAGTTTGTGGATAACAACTATATAACATCCTCTAAGAATGTTTCAATGATTGAAATGAGAGTTTAGAATAAATAACCTTGAATGGATATAAACATTGTATGTGAACTCATACTTGTGTAAGTCCAAAATCCTTGAACCAAAATATGCGTACTTTACTGGTTTCGGATGACCGGAGCTAAGTCCGCGTACCTGTACGCGTACTGTCGGAAGTTCACATCCCGTGAATTTTTGCTGGAGTTTGTGAACCAAAAACAAGCTCAATCCGGGTACTTAAGTATGCCTACCCGTATGCGTTCTTAAGTGGGTTATTTTTTAAAAACGGTTTATTCGTGAACTAAGACATTTATAAATTAAGGAATGCAATCTTTGCAAACCGTGGCTATAATGTTCATGAATCGCTTCGAGTGAATCAAAATAGTTTTTGCTTTGATTGTGTATTATATACTTCTATAAGATCTAAGCAATTGAACAACTCTCTAACTAGTTCATTTGAGTCATGTGAACTAGTTGTGGTGAAGATGAATAAGGTTGATATGAAAGTGCTCATATGGCTAACCATTGGTTAACTATTGTTGAACCAACTAGGTGTACACGTTTAGGTACGTTAACTCAAACCTAAATGAAGTTACATTTCATTTGTGTATAACAAGCTAAGTTCGATCTAACAGTTGAAAGATATTAGCTTAAATCTAATCAGGTTTTCATCTAACGGTAAATATTGAATGCTTTGTTACCAAGGTAACTTAGATTGCAAACCCTGATTTGAAGACTATATAAAGGAGAACTCTAGCAACTGGGAAACCTAATCCCCACATCTCCTGTGTGATACTAGTTGTATAAGATAGAGTCGATTTTCCTTTAACCTTAGGTTTCTCTCGAGACCCTGTAGGTTAACGACTTGAAGACTTCATTGGGATTGTGAAGCCAGACCCAAATATTTTCTCTGTAGTTGCGTGTTCTGATCTTGCTGTTTACTATTTTCTTTAATATTTTCTCGAGATTTATTCTCCGAGAGGCAAGATTGAAAAGTAGTCACAAACATCTTCGTCTGATCGTTTGTGATTCCACAATATCTTGTTTCGCTAGTCGATTAAGATTATTATGAGGTGATTGATATTTCTAGGTTGTTCTTCGGGAATATAAGTCCGGTATATCAATTGGTTCCTGTTCATCTTGATTTATCAAAAAACGGAACAAAACTCGTAGGTATTTCTGTAGACTTTTCTGTGTGAGAAAGATTTGTTTATTAAAGTCTTCGACTTTGGGTCGTAGCAAATCTTAGTTTTGGTGAGATCAACTAAGGTAATCAAGTACGTAGTATCCTGCTGGGATCAGAGATGTAAGGAGAGCAATTGTACCTTGGATCAGTGTGAGATTGATTGGGGTTCAACTACAGTCCAGACCGAAGTTAGTTTGTAGTAGTCTAGTGTCTGTAGCGGCATTATACAGTGTGTGTTCAATCTGGACTAGGTCCCGGGGTTTTTCTGCATTTGCGGTTTCCTCGTTAACAAAACTTCTGGTGTCTATGTTATTTCTTTTCCGCATTATATTTTGTTATATAATTGAAATATCACAGGTTGTGCGTTGAATCGATCAATTGGTAAATCCGACCTTTGGTTGTTGATTGAAATTGATTGATCCTCGAACATTGGTCTTTGGTACCGTTCAAGTGATTTCTCTTGTATTCAATCAGGCTCGCAAATTCCTATTTGTTTGAGTGAGGATTGAATCGAGAAATTGAGATATAACTCTTTGATATACTTTTTATTAAGATTGAGTCTGACTGTCTGGTTGATTCTCTTAAAAGTATATTGGAGTTAGTCCATACAGATTGCTAAGCGAAATATTGAGTGAGGTTGTTGTACCCCCACTTTTTCAATTGGTATCAGAGCAGGCAAACACGTTTAAGACCTCATAATTCTGTGTTTGTAGCGACCTAACTCTATGGACAAAAATTCTATCTCCATAAACGTACCACCAGTCTTCGATGGCTCCAACTACTTATGGTGGAAAATCGCTATGCGTGCTTTTCTTCAAGCTCGTGATTTTCAAACTTGGGTACGTGTTGTTAATGGCTATGATCCTCCGGTTAATACAGAATTCGATGTATCTATACCTAAGGATATTGGTAGATATAGTCCAGAAGAAATCCTTGCTGCAAAGCAAAATTCTACGGCTTAAATGCTATCATACATGCCATTACCCCAGATTTTCAGTATCATGTGACTACGTGCACGAAGTCTAAAGAATCCTGTGATATCTTAGAAACCGTATTTGAAGGGAATACCTTTGAAAAAGAAGCTAGGCTTCAAAACCTAAATTCTGACTGGGAAAACCTTCGTATGGAAGATGAAGAATCATTTGATGAGTTTAATCACAAAAGTGTCTGAAATTGTTAATGCATCTTTTTTATTAGGATCCCACTAGTTTTCGTACCTTTGCCAATTTATATTGACGCTGTGCAGTTCACACTACAAATACATATGGTTTTCGGATCATTATGTTAGGGGGAGTGGTTTTCATGTGAGATGAAGTATTGACTAAGGGGGAGTGATACATATCACCATAGTATTGTTGTCGAAGTTGTGATACAATTGAACTTTGATATTGTGTAATAATACTATGACACTGTATAACAATGATTGAGAGCTTTTGTTTTCTCATTGTTATGGCTACGGAGCTTCAACAACAATGATGCTGAATTGATTATCCTTGGAATCATTGGATTACTTGGAAGTGACGAAGATTTTGAGTAATGTTGAAGAACCAAGGAGATCAAGCATGTGGATGAGAAGTTGCAAAGTTTATTTATTTTTAATCCATATGTGTTGATAATTTTGTCACTAAAATTGACAAAGGGGGAGATTGTTAGAGCATTGCTCGGTCGAACTCGCAAGCGTTGCTATCTCAAGCTTTTTTGTCAAGTTTAGTTGCCAAAACTATAAGTCTTGATTTCTAGTCTACTTATAGCTAAGTCTCAGATTAGGATAGTAAGTGTAGTGGAGCTTTAGACTTCACGGCGTTCATCGAATAAAGCTGAAGAACTACTCAAGGGAACTTGTGGAACTTCATCAACAAAAGGTAAGTGGAGACTTGAACTCATCTATCACTCAAACGTCTATCTACTCTATCTCCTATTTGAGACAAAAGGTCGTATTGCTATTGTTGATGGGGGATTTTAGTTCAGGGCTAAAATTATAAAACCCTGCATTTAATAGGCCGTCACTCTGCAAAGAGACAAAGTCATGTAAAAGTGATGAGTGTTAAACCTCTTCACTGGCACACTTATTGAGCAACTCAATATTTTCTCATGAAATTTACCCAGAATGGTGCATGTAGCAACAATCCCAGATATTCTGTAAATATTGGCACCTTGCCTATGTTCACTTAATATAAGTTTCTTTGAATGCTTTATGTGCTATGTTCCCCGGCTGAACCCTTAATATTGATATGGCATGAAAATTTGTGTTCACTCGCAGCAGAGTAGCACGAATTTCCAAGTATCAAGGACAAGGTCTTTGCATAAGTTATTCAATCAGAAAGCATGTTGCTCTCTGGAAATGAACTTAAAAGAGCTTTGCGTCAACACATAGAATTCAATCAATTACCCTGACTAATTTGTAAAAGTTAGGGTTTTGCGCCTTGCGCAGTATATCAGACCTTGCTTGTCGAAATTAAGCCTAGGAAAACTAGGTGATTAATCCGTCATGGATTAGTAGGTGAAAAATCTTGCCCAGAATCAGAAAACAATGAGCCGCAGGATATGAGCAGCAACAAAGGGAGGCGTGGCCATGCCTTAAGCCAGCCGACGCCTTTTGCCATCGTCCACACCCCATCCTAAACCGACCCTATTTCCCTCGACCAATCAGGTCGCCTTAAACTCGCCACATGCACATAAGTTGTGGCTGGGCCCATACTTGCCGGCCCCATTTCCCATCGACCAATCAGGTCGCTCTAAAGCCGCCACACTCACACCAGAAGTGTATCCACGCCCATGCTTGGCCGGCCCTATTTTCTGACCAATCATGTTGCTCTAAACTTGCCATAGTGTTAAACAGGGGAAACTGCGCCAGATGGTCACGAAGCCGATTGGCTTTCCAAAAACCACGCCAACATGCCAAACGTGCCATGTTGCGCCAATGAGATGAGCGACATGCTAACATGCCACTTTGTGGCAGCATGCCAAAACACGCCATATCATAGCCACCCATGGCAATCCTTACTCCTGTGGATGTTTCCACACCATGGCCTTGCTATAGTTCCTTTGGCACAACTATAGCACCGTTTTCACAAAAAGTGTCGCCATACCGCGTCCGCATGCCACACACACTAATTAGGGTTTCGGCATGCCAAACCCTAATTTAGGAAAATTTGCTACGCCAACCAAGCCAAGTAACGTTCCCCGGAGCATTGGTATTGATGTGGAAACAAGGCCAATGTTGCCACGCCACATTTCGGGTCTAACACCAATGTGCCAAAATCTAGCGGCCATGGCAACGCCAGGCGCTAATCGCATCATCGTGCCACTGGCATGCGCCAGCTATGTCAGCCACGCCACCGTGCCGCAGCGCACGTGCTAATTAAGGTTTTGATACGCCAAACCCTAGTTTAGCTAAAGTCGTCATGCCAACTAGGTTAAGTGATTCTCCTAAGGCCTTAAGTTTAACTTAGCAACGAGGCCAATGTTGCCAGAGCCATATTTGGGTCTAACACCAATACGCCAAAACAACTGCCACGGCTACGCCACTGGCATGCCGCTATGCCATGGCTACGCCAGACGCCACTATGCCAATGGCGCCACTTTGCTATACAACAAGATATGGTCATAATCAACGGCCATCCTTTCTCATGAGATGTAATCTCAGCCATCCAAATTCGCCACCGAACTGACAGACTTGTGGCAAAATTTAGGTGACCAGCCGCTTAAATCTCGTGGCCATGGCTACGCCAGGTACCACTTATACCACCGTGCCACTTGCATGCACGAGCTATGCCAGTCATGCCGCAGTGCCACTAGCATACACCAAAAACGCCATTGTGCCATTACCAGGCGCCAACAGAAGGTAGACATAATCAACGACTACCCTTCCTCATGAGATGCAATCTCAGCCATCCAAGTTCGCCACCGAACCGACGGACTTGTGGAAAGTTTTAGGAGACCATCCAAGACGTGCCTAATAGCATCACATGTTATTTTCATGCGGAAAGACTCTTGACTTTGACTTGCCGCACATAGCAACCTGCTACACGTTTTCCATGAAAACACTCGAGACATCAAACATGTCACAAACTGGGGGATACTCATCAGGGTATTGGTCTGGCGGCTTACAGCGTGCGGCGTGCAATACGCCCGTTATAAGAAAGTTTCATGAAGAGGGACAATTAGTGGTGGCAAGAAGTAACCGGTGTAAACGGATCAACTTCTTCATCATTGAAGCATGGGTTTCTGACGGTTATACGTTACTCCACTCTTCCATCACTCAATCGTTCCCACTTCCTACGAGACCAGGGTACGTTTAAATATGACTTGTATAAATAGGCTTCACCTATTTTTCTACAAAACAACAAGTTTTGGTCAGAGAACAACACAGTATCCAGAAATCACCTGATAGCTTTCCATTCTGCTAGCCAGTTCTACTTTCTGATACAAGTCGTAAACAACCACACCTTCAGAATCAACGATTCTGGTCTCGACACTTTTTTCGCTTCCCTCCCTAAGACCAACCCTTCTCCTTCACTTTGTGACCGAAGCAAGCCTGGAACGACCATTTTTTGGTTTAGGCCAGGATTGTACAGATTAATCTCTCGAATCAAAAGTACTCCCATGCAGTGCATTGTTTAGGGTTTAGACTCGTTTCTCATCCACATAAAATTACCAAAATCGGCAGAAGCAGTTTTCACCCACAAACAACTATATAGACTTCAATTATATACATTTGATATTTCGAGCCGAGTTTATCTCGCTTATCTATTTCTCGAAATATGTATTGGTAAGCTTTTGCTTTAACCAAGTTCATCTTTTATTCTTGACGAAAGTCAAAATATGATTATGTGAAAATCGCCTTGTAACATTTTACATGATTTGTGTGAGACAGTCATTTGATGTAGACTCGGAATGTTTCGTATTGATCATTCGATCACATGAAAATTGCGTTGAAGCTAATAGTTTGTGTGAGACAACTATTATCGTCTTCCAAGAATGTTTCAATGATTGAAATGAGGGTTTAGAACATGTAACCATGATTGGATATAAACATAGTGTCTATTCAGATTTGTGTAAAGTCCAAAACCGGGAACCATGGTATGCGTACTCGTATGCGTACTGGTTGGTTGTTGGAAGTCCGGAAACTAAGTATGCGTACCCGTACGCGTACTGGCGGAAGTTCAAGTTTCGTGAATTTCTGCTGGAGTTTGGAAGTGTAAAATGGTATGCGTACCCGTACGCATACAGGAGTGTTGATGGTGGATTTTAGTTCAGGGATAAAATTGTAAAACCAAATTTATACGCTGACATCCTGCAAAGGATAAATCCACTGATAAGTGATGAATACTTCTTCACTTTACTAATTCACCTAGAATGGAGCATGTGGCAACAATCCCAGTATTCTGTGAATTAAATATACAAATTCATCCAGGATGGAGCATGTAGCAACAATCCCATATACCCTGTGAATTTATAGCATTATTAATTAATGCATGATTAGACTTGTATTTCTTGTGTTGTTCCCGCTGAACTCTCATTATTGGTGCGGCATGACGACTGAGTGTTGCTCTCAGCAGAGTAACACGAATCTCCAAGTGTCAATAATGAGGCATGCACGAAATACCCGTACAGGATACAACTCTCGGTGTGTTATACTAGACCGATTGAGCATACATCTCTCGGTGTGTTATACTAGCCCGATCGAGCATCTGGACTATCCATGTCAGTCTCAGAAATAATCACGACCACGCAAGTTGGCCGCATGATTTAACCAGCCTAGACGATCCTCAGTAGGAGCAGGCTACCACTTTAATGACCACCAACGGGCCCGTTTATGCTCTGGTCGGTCGAACGCATGTCATTCCTCCAAAACAGTCACCAAACGCCAACCTAGAAAAGGATGGTCGAACTGGTGAAACCGTTTTGGAGAAGGTTCGCACGAACAAAGGCCTCCAATATCGGTCTCAAAATAGTCACGACCGTCCAACTTCACCAGCATGTTGGACGGTGTGGATCATCCCATGACCGGTTGGACAAGCGTTGTCCTGCACACCGGCGGGCCCACTCTTTCCTTACCTGACCGACTTTCTCACGACCTAGCCAGAGAGGAGCGAACGCTTGCTCAAAGTTCGACCGACGTGATGCTTTAAAGGTCGCAAGAAATTCCACTAAGGGTCTTAAATCGATCACGACCATCTAACTTCACCGACATGTTTGGATGGCTTAGATCAGAGCCATAGTCATCAGACAGGTATTGGCATGTTCACCACCGGCCCAATGTGGGCCCCACATGGTCGGCCACCCCAGACAAGGAGCATAACTTGCAAATTCGTCCAGCCAAAGTAGCGTGCACACGAAACCCTAATTAGGGTTTGCGGCATATCGCATGTGTCGCAAATCAGTCACGACCAGCCATCTTCGCATGCATAGCTGGAGGGTATAGATGTAGATTCAAAGGGTCCCAAGCATGTCAATACAATCACCTTGGGACCGTCTACGTGCGTGACCAATCTTCCAAGGCTGACCATGGCTAGACGCCTCGATTCGTGCGCCCAAACTAGGCATGGTAGCGCGGTTTCCAATTGCAAATCGATCTCGACCACTCAACTTTGCCGGACAAATTGAGTGGCTTAGATCACATATCCATGGGACAGTGAGGTACCGACGTGTACACCGACAAGCCGTCTACACGCATGCCCGGTCGGTCTTGCCAAAAACATCTCTCATGCATGGATTCGACCAAGCTGAAAGTAGGTGCTTGCGCACCTCCTAACCCCTAATCCGACGGTCGCAGATGTGGGTCGCAAGTCATCTCGTCCGTCCAACTTCGCCAGCTTGGACGGAAAGCCTAAGACATGAGTTAGGCGACCAATGAAGCATCACCATGATCACCGTCCATCACTCTTCCACATAGAGTGATCGGTCAAAGCGTAGATTTCCCATGAAACCTCCAAACGATCACTCGAAGATGGCTAGACGTGATGCTATTTCAAGACGCTTAATCTGCGACTTACTCCGTTAAGCTTAAAACAGCGATGCTTTGTACATGCTGAATATATTCGATGCATTACATGCATAGAATACACACGATATTTCATAAATATCGACTTCCTAAATAACTTAGTTATATAATCTAGCATCACATGCTACTTTTTATGGGTCCCACGATCCACACATTCGAGACATCAAGCATGTCACAAACTGGGGGATACAAACTTGGGTATTGGTCTGGCGGTTTACAATGTGCAACGCGCCATCACAAGAACGTGTCAGGAAGACATGGACGGTTAGTGATGATGGGAGAAGTGGGCAAGACTGGTCGTGTGGCATTAACGCACGACTCCATTACTCCATCACTCCACTTCCTCCACTTCCCACGAGAGACGAGGGTTAGGCTCAATGACTTGTATAAATAGGTTCTCATCCCTATTTCCAAGACAGGAGAGAAGAAACAGAAATCAAGTGTGGATATAACGTATTCCAACACCAGAACTGATAGCTAAAATTATGCAAGCCAATTCAGCTTTCTTATACAAGTCATACATAGCCAACACCTTCACAATCTCAACACCTTCCTCGCTTCCCTCCCTAAGATCAACCCCCATCTCCTTCACTTTGTGACCGAAGCAATTCTGGAACGGCCATTTCTTGGTTTAGGCCAGAATTGTACAAATTGATTTCTCGAATCAAAAGCACTCTCGTGTAGTGCATTTGTTTAGGGTTTAGATTCATTTCTCATCCACACACCCCAAATTACCAAAACCGGCAGAAATAGTTTTCACCCATAAACAATTGGCGACCACAGTGGGAGATTAATCTCTCAGTTGTGAAGTCAATTCCTTCAAAATCTGATTCAATTTTGTCAATTTCGAAAAGGATATATCTTAGGTCCAATTCAATCATCAATCCATTTCAAGATGGTAGAACTTAGGTTTGGATCAACAATCAATTCTGAGGGAGCTAGTATGAATAACACTCTCAGTATCGATGTACTTGTCAGTGGAGCTACTGTGATCAATACATCCCGTGGAGTCGTCTCTTCTACCACCAACGTCAGCGGAGCAGGAGATATTCCAGTAAGTGTAACGCCTCCTATCACCAGAGCCAGAGCAGCCGCGAATCCCGACATATCCTCAAGTACGACGCCTCCGGCGGTCACCAGAGAAACAACTTCCACTCCTTCATCAGGACGAGGAGCTGGAGGAGTAAGAGGAGGACCATCTCCCATTACCATCGTAGATTTGATGGAGAGGCAGGAAGTTCTTGCTAAGACTCAAACGGATATGGCAGCAACTCAGAAAGAGGTACTCACTTTCCTCAAAACTTTAACTGAACGATTTCCACAAGATCCACGGCAACCCTTAGAGCCAACAAGGGATGCCTTCGATACACCCAAGACACGCGTTTCCACTCGGTCCCACATGAATGAAGAAACTCGTGTTGCTCCTGAACGCCCAATGGAAAGGGACCAGCCATCCAACTTCATCACGCGTGAAGACCTGGAACGACTCCTACAAAACCGAGGCAAAGGAAATCTGATGGACGTGCACCATCATCAGCCGTCGTACCCACAATATGTGCAGCGAATTCCTCTTCCAAGAGGATACATCTCTCCTCAGTTCTCCCTCTACGATGGTACTGGTAACGCTCGTGAACAAATCTCTCGATTTTTGGAATCCTTGGGGGAGCATGAATACAATCATGTTCTCCGCCTGAAAGAGTTCTCGAAGTCATTTACGGGAAAGGCGTACACCTGGTACAACAACATCACACCTAACAACATACCCAATTGGGGCGAGATGGTCAGTGCTTTCTACAGAAAGTATTTCTTCGTATCCGAGCAGATCACCTTTTCAGATCTAGGGAGAGTCTCTCAGCGGAACAACGAGCATCTGAACGACTTCGTTAAGAGGTTCAGAACTCAAGCACTAGATTGTCATGATCCGAACGTCACTGAACGTCAGTTGGTGGATATGTGCATTAACGGGATGGTACCCATATACCGCGCTTTATTAGAGAATCTGGGCTTCCATACGTTTCCCGAACTCCATGAAGCTGCCAAGCGTTCAGCCACAACCGCCCCAGCGTTGCTGGAAAGAACCAGGGTTGCTCGAAACGAAGATTCACATGAGCGTCGAGGAAGCAGGCATCTCATCAACAAGTAATACAATACTGGTCCTTCTGTAAGCGTGGTGGGTGAAGGAGGAAAAAGGAAAGCTTCAGCAACGGAACAACAACCCAAGCGTGCGGCTCCGGCACACACGACTTCATCTCAAAAGGGAACGAGCAAGACTCCTGCACAAGACGCTGAAGATACAGGCTTCCCATTCCCTATGAATGAAGTAATGGAACTTATGGAAGCATGGATTCAAGACGATGCTATCAAGCTGCCTCCTATCAGACGCCCGCCGACTGAGAAAGACATGGCAGATCCCAAGTACTGCCGCTACCATAGGTTTGTCCATCATCCGACCAAGGACTGCAACAGGCTGAAACAAATCTTCAGAGAAAATATAGAGGCAGGAGAGAGCTCCAGTTGGGGAATGAAGGTGTTCATAGAGATCCTCTTCCTATCAGGAACTGCATGATTTCCGGAGACTATGTTCGCAAGACTGTACAATCTATGATGGAGAATTTGTACAAAATTTTATATTTCTCCAAGGCGCAGCGTCAAGACATATTTGCAGCCCTCAACCGCATTGTATCAGGCAGGCGTTTGTATCCAGAAAAGAAAGTAGTCTCGAAACCTCAATCTTTCCTGGAAGATGCGAGCAAGGGAAACTGGGGACTCTTAACCGTCACTCGTTTGAAGGATGTCGAGTTAGAAAACACATTGATTAATACAGCCTCCGAATTCAACATCATCACTGTCAAAACCTTGAAGGCGGCAAGGGTTTCGAAACAGGAAGCTACTCGCAGCCCAACCGTGATTAAGAATCCAGAAGGAGAGCTTGGAGATGCATATGGATACATCGATCTTGAAGTTAAATTGGGTGATGCCCTGACGCAAGCAAAGTTCTACATAGTCAAAGAACATCCCAATTACGACATGGTCCTAGGACGCTCTTGGATACACGAAAACAAGAAAACACTGGGAGTTTGTCCTCTACCGTCTACGATACTCGAAAGGATCTCCAACAAACCGTCTGGACCGCATCTTCATCTTTCCAATGTGACACAACTTCCTGGAGAGATCCCATCAGCGTACATTAAAAGGTTCCGAGCTCAAGTAAGTCTCATCACGCAACCCTTTTTGCAACCAATTACTCCTCACTATGATAAGTCCTGTGGACTCGCTCCAACCAACAACCCAACACCCGCTAGGAGATGTGAATGGGAGGCCAGTCCCTTCAAGAATTTTATCAGGAGCTTAGAAGTTGTCTCGATCAAAGACGACAAGGCCAAGGTCCAGGTATCTGTACAACACCCAAACCCATTTGGAATTGGAGTTCTGGTGACGAAGACGACTGCATTCAAAGTCGGGATCATGACGGTAAAAGTGACCACTCCACCTGGCTCACCCACCAAAAGGGAGGGTAAACCATACCTAGTAGCAGATGTTATCCTAGGCGGCTACTGCAAGCTCATCAACGCTGACAAACTGGAAGGCATAACAGTTCACTCGCGATGGCTCAAACCCTACCGTACTTAAGACGCTGTGTGGTAGGACTAGAAATGATCCTAAAAATTCTAACTGCAAGTGCACAGTGTCGGCAAGCAACACAGGGCAAGCACAGGTCAGTTCCACAGGGACAAGGGGGTGCAAGTGCTATTTTTCTTATTGTAACCAATTTCTAACTGATTACACTAACCAGGGCAGATTACTAATCATGAGACTTTAAACAAGAATAACAAAAGTGACAGTTGAAGCAAGTTCAACACTGACAGTTGAAGCAACAGCAACTGACAGTGAGGCAAGATGAATAATGGACAGTGAGTGTGTGAAACAAGTAAAGATTGTGATGTTAAGACACCACAGTGAGCATGAGGGGAAACAAACAGTGAGCAGTTACAAAACAGAAGCATTTACTTGACACTAAACAGAAGCATTTACAAAACAGTGAGCATTGAGGATGGAGTGAGATTGTTGTGTTGAAGTAAAACAATAAGTAAAATGCAAATATGATAGGAGCTAAAACTTACTAAAACAGAACATGGGAAAGAAACTGTGGATGGGAATGAAGAACAGTGGGGAATGAGTGAGAACTAGGGGATTGAATTCACCCTAGCTTAAGCTATGCATTCTCCTATAGAAATGTTAAACACAACTATGGTATTCTTTCCAAAGTACTAACTGTCTTTCTAAGGTACAATTAGTCAAAAGACATATGAATTCAGCTTAAGTTGCAGCTTATCAACAGCTCATGAACCTAACTACAAAGTATACTTGGCATACATTGTGAAAGTGATCTGTCACTAAACTAAGTTCATTCAAACTTGCTTAATCATTCAAGAATAACTACACAACAGGGCTAGGGCTTCATCAAGTCCCTAGCAAGAGAGCTAGAACATGCTGGAGTCAGGAGTTTTCATGTTTGTCAAGCATTAAGACTCAAAACAAGAACATGTGAGTCAAACAGGGGAATTACAAGAACATTAACATACACAACATGGTTTAACAGTGAAGAACAAGTGATGACAGTATAATTGAAATTGAAATTGAAAAATCAAATTAACCCAATTAGGGGGAACTAGGATGACCCAAGAACAAGTTTTAACAGTGGCAACAACATCCATATTTATAGTTTACAACAAACCCTAAATTTTCGAAACCCTAATTTTGAAAACCCTAAATTGATTTGGGGAAAATCAAATTCTCTCACCCATGTGTGAATTCTGCTCGACCCATGCTCCTTGATGTCCCTCTGATGCTCTTCCTGCTCCAATTGATATTGCAACCCTAGCTCGAGTTGTTTCATCAACTCCACACCTAGGTCAGAGAGATGTGGGTTTGGGGAAACGACTAGGCTAGGGAGAGAAAACTGTGGTGCGTACGGGTTTTGGTAGAGGCGGAGAGGGGTGTAGTGAAGCTCGAGGAGCAGCAGTTGCAGGCTGCCATGGTCGGGTGGAAGGAGGAGCTGGTTTTGGGGAAAATTGATTTGGGAAGAAGAACCCGATGGAGAAGAAGGGTCTGTTTGGTTAGGGGTATAGGTTTCTGATGCTAGGGTGTGAGGCGGATGTATCAAAGGTTGATGGTCAGCGAAGCGAAAGCGTAAGATGAAAAGGTGATGGAATGATCCAACAGTGCGATAGGAACGACCGTTGGATGATGAGACACAACAAAACTGACGGCTTCAGATGGAGTTAGGTACTATAGTGTTTGACAGGAGCTTCGGATTTTGATGCACAATGATGAGGCGACCGTTGGATGACAAGATGGATCCGATCTGACGGCTCTCATGGAAATGGGTATGGATAATGGAAATGGATTTGGGTAAGGGTTTTGGGCCTTGGGTATTCCAAGCCCATATCTTCTTTAAGAACAATTCTTCCTTCTTCAAGCCCACTTCTAGTTGATCCGGCTCTTGCAAACATCATTCTTCGCTTCCTCCTATCGAGAGTCTTTGCCGTTCCTTTGCTCTTTTCGCTCCGTGAGATAACCAGGATTTATTTAGTACCTAAAAATGCAAAATTAATTAAGAAAATTATTTATTCTTGAAAACAATGAAAATACAGAATATGGGATAAAATGTAGAATTAATGCGCAAAAGATGAGTTAAATGCCAACAAAAAGGGATAAATATATACAATATTTGGCACTCATCAAATACCCCCAAACCTGAATTTTACTTGTCCTCAAGTAAAAACAAACTAAGGAAATCCTACCTATACCACTGTCGCTGGTCTCTCGAATGCATTTAGCGTATGCACTAAGCCTTTTAAACCACTAAGTGTCCCTAGTGGACGAGTTGAAGTCTCGTGAAGGTTTACCAGAGGTGTGCCTACAAAACCTAAGGACAAAAATAAGCTCATATTCCATCAAATGTGACATGTGCAAAACAGTTTAAGCTCACAGCAAAATGGAGATGTCAATCTAGCTATCGAAGGCACAATCCTAGCACTGATAACAAATAAAGACATGTGATAAGAGTGTAAAGTGTATCTACACATGTGTAAAGAAAGATCTGAAGTTATGACTACTAATCACCAAGAGATAGTTTCTCAGGCTAAGAACCAAGGTCGAAATCTAGCTAGCTGTCCGGACTTTACGAGAATTGTGAATGAGTTGGAGGTTTTCACAATTACTCGCGTTGTACATCAATGGCATACACCTCCTTGCTTATTACAATGAAACAACAAAGATGACTATTTACATGACTCTTATTTACATTGACTATTCTCTTTTATTTTTGGAACAAGAGGATGTAATTGATAAATACTTGATTTTTTTTTTTTTTTTTTTTTTTTTTTTTTTTTTTTTTTTTGCAAAGGAAACACTTTTGATAAATATACAAAAGAAACAAAAGATTACATGACACTTTGCAAGAGGTAGCCCTTTTTGATGCACCCAGTTAAATTCGATGGTTGTTTTCTTAATGTAACCTCCACCTTCTATCCCAACCAACCAAAGAACAAGCTAGTCAAGTTTCGTTCAGTATTCTAAAGTGATTGGCAATCGTAACTTCCTATCCAACACCTTGAAGATCGAGGCCATACATGTATTGGTAGATCGTGCGCGTGCAAATTTCTTATCACTATGTGAATTGTGCTAGAATCAGGGTGCCTAAATATCTAGACTAAGACTCCTAATAAAAATACATATTTGCACAAGAGTCAACATTTCAAGGTAAATGAGCTCCATTTTTTTTATGATTTTCATTTTTTTAATTTTTTTCAATTTTGATTTTTCAATTTTTTTTTTTTGGAATTTTTCAATTTTTTTTCAAAAAGAGGAGTTGTTTTCAATTATGGCATAATATCATGGCATCTACTCTATACCCCCAAACCTAAACTAAACATTGTCCTCAATGTTTCAAAATATGGAAAGAATTAAAATGCAACATATGGAAAGGGACATGATGAGTAGAGTAAAAGGAGAGAGAATACCCGATTTCGGCGAAAGCAGAATTAAAACTCCGTTATTCAAGGAAAAATCCAACATATTTCACCGAGATCATATTGGATTAGCAAAATATATACAAAAGGAACAAAAGGGTTTTTAAGAAATTTTATCTACTGGATTATATACAAAAAATCACCATACACTAACAATCTAAAGAGTTGAGGATCAACCCAAAAGACAAAGTGTAGACATTTCAACAGCTTCACAATATATAACAGGAAAGAAACGCAAGTGAAACTGTGAAACAAAATGAGCTACCCCCAAACCTGGATTTTACAGAAGATATAATTTTGAAAACAAAATCGCGCAGTTTCGGGGGTTCATCATGCAAAAGGTCTAGCTCGAAATGAACTGTGCTAGACGGGCAAACATGCAATTTCCAACTGTGGTCCTCAAAGATATTATACTTAGATGCAAAATAGTCCAAGAGGACTTGGGAAGCACACAGTTCCAAACCTAGGTTGGGAATTTTCAGAAAAATTGGTTTTACAATATTGGTACAAACCAAATCTAGGTTGGGTGGAAGGCCATCAGATTGTGACTTAGGTAGAGAATAGGCATTCATTATCAATCAAATCAAAATCTCTAAATCATCTACACATGTCACATCATGCTCACAATCATCAATCAATTGGCAAGATCACAATCAGATCATCAACATCATCAACAAATTTATTCTATGCATCGGAAAATCAGGAGAAATATCACAATGTGACCTAGGTAGAGAATCAGACAATCATATATTTTCATGCATATTAGTGTCTACAGAAGATTCAACTATTCCTATGTCATGCTCATCTTCACAGAATAATTGTACGAATCCCATGTCAATATCAAAATCATATGAATTACAATGAGTATTATAAAGAACAACATTCATGCAGGTCGAGGGCGAGAAGCCATATGTTATTGAACCAACAGGTTCCACAATATTTTCATGTTCTTCTAACATATCATCATAATCATCATAATCATCATCATGGTAGCATGCATATTGGTCCTCATTAAAAGTGGTGGTGTCATTAGTCGATTCATGTTCCTCTAAATTAGGTTCATATTCAACATCATTTACATGATGGGACTAGACACTTCATTAGGGACAACATACATTTCCTCATGAATTTCCTCCTTTTGTAGGTGAAGCAAAATCTGATCTAAATATGCCTGAATTCGTGATGTAGATCTATCGAAGTTTTGCTCACTAAGTCTGAAAGCTTCTGTGGTGGAGTCTAAATTCATGGGAGTACAAAATTCTTCATGTTCAAATTGTGGTGATTGGTACATGTGTGCATGGTCATTAGGGTTTATAAAAGATTGATCGCAACCCTCAAAGGATTGATTATGGTCCCAATGACTACCATTCTCACAATTTATGGGCATTTCATACCTTGGATTTTCTCTAGATTGCCTAAAATTATGCAAAATATGACAATTCTCAACAGGGTGGTCTAAACTACCACATGCGGGACATGCATAGATTTCAGGTTGCCTAAGAAAATTAGATGTGACAGATTCCTCATGTGATTGTATTTCTAAAGCTGTGATTCGAGCTTCTATTTGATCCATAAGTGATGATTGGGTGAGTGAGGCACTAGCAAAATGTTCATTTTCACGTTGCGATAAATGATGCATGTATGAATAGTCATTAGGGTTCATGTATTGCGGCTCGGGACTTTGAAAATGTCCATAATAATTCCTATGACTATTGACATCATGGTCCGTGGAAGGTTCATAACGTGGCATATGCCCATAAGCAAGTTCTCTAAGAGTTTTATTTCCATCCCCAGGAGCAGACCAAAATCCAGACATGATTGGCTCAAAAGCTAAGTAACTATGTTACAAACCTCAGAATTTGGTTTTTAAAGGGTTTGGATTTTTGGGAAAAATTTGGTTTTGGTGGGAGACATTTTTTTTTTGGCAAGTTTGGTTTTAATGGGATAATTTAGAAAAAATTTGGTTGTTAAAATGGGAGCAAGTAAAATTTGGTTTTTGAATGGGAGAAAAGTTTTGGTTTTTGAAATTAGGAGCAAAATTTTGGTGCTTTTTTTTTTTTTTTTTTTTTTTTTTTTTAAACTTAGCCTAGCATAAATTATCACACCCCACAAAAGAAAATAAAAACGACAATAAATAATTACAAGCCCATAAAAGAAAGAAAAAGAAGAAAAAGAAAAATTATTACAAGCCCAAAATAAAAAATAAAGAAAAACAAAAATTATTACAAGCCCACAAATTAAAAATGGAAGCCCACAGGTTGGGTTCTCTTAATGGGTTTAGGCTTACTTGCTTAAGCACAGCCCAGCTGCTCAGTTAGGTTGCAAAAGCCCAGTTGGGCTTTGGATCATCCTAAGCTTTGGCTTTTCTGAGGCCCAGTTGGGCTTTGTTCAACTTGTGCAGCTTACAGCCCAGTTGGGCTTTGGTTCACTTTCTGCAGCTTCTGCAGCTTACAGCCCAGTTGGGCTTTGGTTCAGCAAAGCTGCAAGTGCACAGGGTCAGTTGGCCTGGCACCAGGTGCAGCAGCTTTGGTTCAGCAACAGGTGCAACAGCTCACAGGATTCTTGGCCTGGCACCAGCAGGAGCACCACAGCAGCACAAGAGCATCAGCAGCAGCAACAGCAACAGCAGGTTTTCAACAGCACCACAGCACCACAGCAGATTTCAGGCAGCAGCAGCAGTTCAGTGGCAGACTTAGCAACAACTCAACAGGAGTTACAGCAAGCAAAATCAGCAAGCAAGCATAGGAGTTACAGCAAGCAGAGTTCAGTAACAACCCAAAAGAAAGAAAGAGCAATTGCGCCGCAACCGAGTCCCCGGCAGCGGCGCCAAAAACTTGGTAGGACTAGAAATGATCCTAAAAATTCTAACTGCAAGTGCACAGTGTCGGCAAGCAACACAGGGCAAGCACAGGTCAGTTCCACAGGGACAAGGGGGTGCAAGTGCTATTTTTCTTATTGTAACCAATTTCTAACTGATTACACTAACCAGGGCAGATTACTAATCATGAGACTTTAAACAAGAATAACAAAAGTGACAGTTGAAGCAAGTTCAACACTGACAGTTGAAGCAACAGCAACTGACAGTGAGGGAAGATGAATAATGGACAGTGAGTGTGTGAAACAAGTAAAGATTGTGATGTTAAGACACCACAGTGAGCATGAGGGGAAACAAACAGTGAGCAGTTACAAAACAGAAGCATTTACTTGACACTAAACAGAAGCATTTACAAAACAGTGAGCATTGAGGATGGAGTGAGATTGTTGTGTTGAATTAAAACAATAAGTAAAATGCAAATATGATAGGAGCTAAAACTTACTAAAACAGAACATGGGAGAGAAACTGTGGATGTGAATGAAGAACAGTGGGGAATGAGTGAGAACTAGGGGATTGAATTCACCCTAGCTTAAGCTATGCATTCTCTTATAGACATGTTAAACACAACTATGGTATTCTTTCCAAAGTACTAACTGTCTTTCTAAGGTACAATTAGTCAAAAGACATATGACTTCAGCTTAAGTTGCAGCTTATCAACAGCTCATGAACCTAACTACAAAGTATACTTGGCATACATTGTGAAAGTGATCTGTCACTAAACTAAGTTCATTCAAACTTGCTTAATCATTCAAGAATAACTACACAACATGGCTAGGGCTTCATCAAGTCCCTAGCAAGAGAGCTAGAACATGCTGGAGTCAGGAGTTTTCATGTTTGTCAAGCATTAAGACTCAAAACAAGAACATGTGAGTCAAACAGGGGAATTACAAGAACATTAACATACACAACATGGTTTAACAGTGAAGAACAAGTGATGACAGTATAATTGAAATTGAAATTGAAAAATCAAATTAACCCAATTAGGGGGAACTAGGATGACCCAAGAACCCCTTTAACATCCTACATCAGTTTCTATTTATAGCTTACATCAAATTCCTAATTTCTAAAAACCCTGATTTTGAAAACCCTAAATTGATTTGGGGAAAATCAAATTCTCTCACCCATGTGTGAATTCTGCTCGACCCATGCTCCTTGATGTCCCTCTGATGCTCTTCCTGCTCCAATTGATGTATTGCAACCCTAGCTCGAGTTGTTTCATCAACTCCACACCTAGGTCAGAGAGATGTGGGTTTGGGAAACGACTAGGCTAGGGAGAGAAAACTGTGGTGCGTACGGGTTTTGGTAGAGGAGAGGGGTGTAGTGAAGCTCGAGGAGCAGCAGTTGCAGGCTGCCATGGTCGGGTGGAAGGAGGAGCTGGTTTTGGGGAAAATTGATTTGGGAAGAAGAACCCGATGGAGAAGAAGGGTTTGTTTGGTTAGGGGTATAGGTTTCTGATGCTAGGGTGTGAGGCGGATGTATCAAAGGTTGATGGTCAGCGAAGCGAAAGCGTAAGATGAAAAGGTGATGGAATGATCCAACAGTGCGATAGGAACGACCGTTGGATGATGAGACACAACAAAACTGACGGCTTCAGATGGAGTTAGGTACTATAGTGTTTGACAGGAGCTTCGGATTTTGATGCACAATGATGAGGCGACCGTTGGATGACAAGATGGATCCGATCTGACGGCTCTCATGGAAATGGGTATGGATAATGGAAATGGATTTGGGTAAGGGTTTTGGGCCTTGGGTATTCCAAGCCCATATATTCTTTAAGAACAATTCTTCCTTCTTCAAGCCCACTTCTAGTTGATCCGGCTCTTGCAAACATCATTCTTCGCTTCCTCCTATCGAGAGTCTTTGCCGTTCCTTTGCTCTTTTCGCTCCGTGAGATAACCAGGATTTATTTAGTACCTAAAAATGCAAAATTAATTAAGAAAATTATTTATTCTTGAAAACAATGAAAATACAGAATATGGGATAAAATGTAGAATTAATGCGCAAAAGATGAGTTAAATGCCAACAAAAAGGGATAAATATATACAATATTTGGCACTCATCAAATACCCCCAAACCTGAATTTTACTTGTCCTCAAGTAAAAACAAACTAAGGAAATCCTACCTATACCACTGTCGCTGGTCTCTCGAATGCATTTAGCGTATGCACTAAGCCTTTTAAACCACTAAGTGTCCCTAGTGGACGAGTTGAAGTCTCGTGAAGGTTTACCAGAGGTGTGCCTACAAAACCTAAGGACAAAATATAAGCTCATATTCCATCAAATGTGACATGTGCAAAACAGTTTAAGCTCACAGCAAAATGGAGATGTCAATCTAGCTATCGAAGGCACAATCCTAGCACTGATAACAAATAAAAGACATGTGATAAGAGTGTAAAGTGTATCTACACATGTGTAAAGAAAGATCTGAAGTTATGACTACTAATCACCAAGAGATAGTTTCTCAGGCTAAGAACCAAGGTCGAAATCTAGCTAGCTGTCCGGACTTTACGAGAATTGTGAATGAGTTGGAGGTTTTTCACAATTACTCGCGTTGTACATCAATGGCATACACCTTCCTTGCTTATTACAATGAAACAACAAAAGATGACTATTTACATGACTCTTATTTACATTGACTATTCTCTTTTATTTTTGGAACAAGAGAGGATGTAATTGATAAATACTTGATTTTTTTTTTTTTTTTTTATTTTTTTGATATTTTTTCTGAAATATACATCGTTTTTTTTTTTTTTTTTTTTGCAAAGGAAACACTTTTGATAAATATACAAAAGGAAACAAAAGATTACATGACACTTTGCAAGAGGTAGCCCTTTTTGATGCACCCAGTTAAATTCGATGGTTGTCTTTCTTAATGTAACCTCCACCTTCTATCCCAACCAACCAAAGAACAAGCTAGTCAAGTTTCGTTCAGTATTCTAAAGTGATTGGCAATCGTAACTTCCTATCCAACACCTTGAAGATCGAGGCCATACATGTATTGGTAGATCGTGCGCGTGCAAATTTCTTATCACTATGTGAATTGTGCTAGAATCAGGGTGCCTAAATATCTAGACTAAGACTCCTAATAAAAATACATATTTGCACAAGAGTCAACATTTCAAGGTAAATGAGCTCCATTTTTTTTATGATTTTCATTTTTTTAATTTTTTTCAATTTTGATTTTTCAATTTTTTTTTTTTTGGAATTTTTCAATTTTTTTTCAAAAAGATGGAGTTTTGTTTTCAATTATGGCATAATATCATGGCATCTACTCTATACCCCCAAACCTAAACTAAACATTGTCCTCAATGTTTCAAAATATGGAAAGAATTAAAATGCAACATATGGAAAGGGACATGATGAGTAGAGTAAAAGGAGAGAGAATACCCGATTTCGGCGAAAGCAGAATTAAAACTCCGTTATTCAAGGAAAAAATCCAACATATTTCAACCGAGATCATATTGGATTTAGCAAAATATATACAAAAGGAACAAAAGGGTTTTTAAGAAATTTTATCTACTGGATTATATACAAAAAAATCACCATACACTAACAATCTAAAGAGTTGAGGATCAACCCAAAAGACAAAGTGTAGACATTTCAACAGCTTCACACATATATAACAGGAAAGAAACGCAAGTGAAACTGTGAAACAAAATGAGCTACCCCCAAACCTGGATTTTACAGAAGATATAATTTTGAAAACAAAATCGCGCAGTTTCGGGGGTTCATCATGCAAAAGGTCTAGCTCGAAATGAACTGTGCTATAGACGGGCAAACATGCAATTTCCAACTGTGGTCCCTCAAAGATATTATACTTAGATGCAAAATAGTCCAAGAGGACTTGGGAAGCACACAGTTCCAAACCTAGGTTGGGAATTTTCAGAAAAATTGGTTTTACAATATTGTTACAAACCAAATCTAGGTTGGGTGGAAGGCCATCAGATTGTGACTTAGGTAGAAGAATAGGCATATCATTATCAATCAAATCAAAATCTCTTAAATCATCTACACATGTCACATCATGCTCACAATCATCAATCAAATTGGCAAGATCACAATCAGAGTCATCAACATCATCAACAAATTTATTCTTATGCATCGGAAAATCAGGAGAAATATCACAATGTGACCTAGGTAGAGAATCAGACACATCACTTATATTTTCATGCATAATAACATTAGTGTCTACAGAAGATTCAACTATTCCTATGTCATGCTCATCTTCACAGAATAATTGTACGAATCCCATGTCAATATCAAAATCATATGAATTACAATGAGTATTATAAAGAACAACATTCATGCAGGTCGAGGGCGAGAAGCCATATGTTATTGAACCAACAGGTTCCACAATATTTTCATGTTCTTCTAACATATCATCATAATCATCATAATCATCATCATGGTAGCATGCATATTGGTCCTCATTAAAAGTGGTGGTGTCATTAGTCGATTCATGTTCCTCTAAATTAGGTTCATATTCAACATCATTTACATGGATGGGACTAGACACTTCATTAGGGACAACATACATTTCCTCATGAATTTCCTCCTTTTGTAGGTGAAGCAAAATCTGATCTAAATATGCCTGAATTCGTGATGTAGATCTATCGAAGTTTTGCTCACTAAGTCTGAAAGCTTCTGTGGTGGAGTCTAAATTCATGGGAGTACAAAATTCTTCATGTTCAAGTTGTGGTGATTGGTACATGTGTGCATGGTCATTAGGGTTTATAAAAGATTGATCGCAACCCTCAAAGGATTGATTATGGTCCCAATGACTACCATTCTCACAATTTATGGGCATTTCATACCTTGGATTTTCTCTAGATTGCCTAAAATTATGCAAAATATGACAATTCTCAACAGGGTGGTCTAAACTACCACATGCGGGGCATGCATAGATTTCAGGTTGCCTAAGAAAATTAGATGTGACAGATTCCTCATGTGATTGTATTTCTAAAGCTGTGATTCGAGCTTCTATTTGATCCATAAGTGATGATTGGGTGAGTGAGGCACTAGCAAAATGTTCATTTTCACGTTGCGATAAATGATGCATGTATGAATAGTCATTAGGGTTCATGTATTGCGGCTCGGGACTTTGAAAATGTCCATAATAATTCCTATGACTATTGACATCATGGTCCGTGGAAGGTTCATAACGTGGCATATGCCCATAAGCAAGTTCTCTAAGAGTTTTATTTCCATCCCCAGGAGCAGACCAAAATCCAGACATGATTGGCTCAAAAGCTAAGTAACTATGTTACAAACCTCAGAATTTGGTTTTTAAAGGGTTTGGATTTTTGGGAAAAATTTGGTTTTGGTGGGAGACATTTTTTTTTTGGCAAGTTTGGTTTTAATGGGATAATTTAGAAAAAATTTGGTTGTTAAAATGGGAGCAAGTAAAATTTGGTTTTTGAATGGGAGAAAAGTTTTGGTTTTTGAAATTAGGAGCAAAATTTTGGTGCTTTTTTTTTTTTTTTTTTTTTTTTCTTTTTAAACTTAGCCTAGCATAAATTATCACACCCCACAAAAGAAAATAAAAACGACAATAAATAATTACAAGCCCATAAAAGAAAGAAAAAGAAGAAAAAGAAAAATTATTACAAGCCCAAAAAAAAAATAAAGAAAAACAAAAATTATTACAAGACCACAAATTAAAAATGGAAGCCCACAGGTTGGGTTCTCTTAATGGGTTTAGGCTTACTTGCTTAAGCACAGCCCAGCTGCTCAGTTAGGTTGCAAAAGCCCAGTTGGGCTTTGGATCATCCTAAGCTTTGGCTTTTCTGAGGCCCAGTTGGGCTTTGTTCAACTTGTGCAGCTTACAGCCCAGTTGGGCTTTGGTTCACTTTCTGCAGCTTCTGCAGCTTACAGCCCAGTTGGGCTTTGGTTCAGCAAAGCTGCAAGTGCACAGGGTCAGTTGGCCTGGCACCAGGTGCAGCAGCTTTGGTTCAGCAACAGGTGCAACAGCTCACAGGATTCTTGGCCTGGCACCAGCAGGAGCACCACAGCAGCACAAGAGCATCAGCAGCAGCAACAGCAACAGCAGGTTTTCAACAGCACCACAGCACCACAGCAGATTTCAGGCAGCAGCAGCAGTTCAGTGGCAGACTTAGCAACAACTCAACAGGAGTTACAGCAAGCAAAATCAGCAAGCAAGCATAGGAGTTACAGCAAGCAGAGTTCAGTAACAACCCAAAAGAAAGAAAGAGCAATTGCGCCGCAACCGAGTCCCCGGCAGCGGCGCCAAAAACTTGGTAGGACTAGAAATGATCCTAAAAATTCTAACTGCAAGTGCACAGTGTCGGCAAGCAACACAGGGCAAGCACAGGTCAGTTCCACAGGGACAAGGGGGTGCAAGTGCTTTTTTTATTGTAACCAATTTCTAACTGATTACACTAACCAGGGCAGATTACTAATCATGAGACTTTAAACAAGAATAACAAAAGTGACAGTTGAAGCAAGTTCAACACTGACAGTTGAAGCAACAGCAACTGACAGTGAGGCAAGATGAATAATGGACAGTGAGTGTGTGAAACAAGTAAAGATTGTGATGTTAAGACACCACAGTGAGCATGAGGGGAAACAAACAGTGAGCAGTTACAAAACAGAAGCATTTACTTGACACTAAACAGAAGCATTTACAAAACAGTGAGCATTGAGGATGGAGTGAGATTGTTGTGTTGAATTAAAACAATAAGTAAAATGCAAATATGATAGGAGCTAAAACTTACTAAAACAGAACATGGGAGAGAAACTGTGGATGGGAATGAAGAACAGTGGGGAATGAGTGAGAACTAGGGGATTGAATTCACCCTAGCTTAAGCTATGCATTCTCTTATAGACATGTTAAACACAACTATGGTATTCTTTCCAAAGTACTAACTGTCTTTCTAAGGTACAATTAGTCAAAAGACATATGAATTCAGCTTAAGTTGCAGCTTATCAACAGCTCATGAACCTAACTACAAAGTATACTTGGCATACATTGTGAAAGTGATCTGTCACTAAACTAAGTTCATTCAAACTTGCTTAATCATTCAAGAATAACTACACAACATGGCTAGGGCTTCATCAAGTCCCTAGCAAGAGAGCTAGAACATGCTGGAGTCAGGAGTTTTCATGTGTGTCAAGCATTAAGACTCAAAACAAGAACATGTGAGTCAAAGCAGGGAATTACAAGAACATTAACATACACAACATGGTTTAACAGTGAAGAACAAGTGATGACAGTATAATTGAAATTGAAATTGAAAAATCAAATTAACCCAATTAGGGGGAACTAGGATGACCCAAGAACCCCTTTAACATCCTACATCAGTTTCTATTTATAGCTTACATCAAATTCCTAATTTCTAAAAACCCTGATTTTGAAAACCCTAAATTGATTTGGGGAAAATCAAATTCTCTCACCCATGTGTGAATTCTGCTCGACCCATGCTCCTTGATGTCCCTCTGATGCTCTTCCTGCTCCAATTGATGTATTGCAACCCTAGCTCGAGTTGTTTCATCAACTCCACACCTAGGTCAGAGAGATGTGGGTTTGGGGAAACGACTAGGCTAGGGAGAGAAAACTGTGGTGCGTACGGGTTTTGGTAGAGTCGGAGAGGGGTGTAGTGAAGCTCGAGGAGCAGCAGTTGCAGGCTGCCATGGTCGGGTGGAAGGAGGAGCTGGTTTTGGGGAAAATTGATTTGGGAAGAAGAACCCGATGGAGAAGAAGGGTTTGTTTGGTTAGGGGTATAGGTTTCTGATGCTAGGGTGTGAGGCGGATGTATCAAAGGTTGATGGTCAGCGAAGCGAAAGCGTAAGATGAAAAGGTGATGGAATGATCCAACAGTGCGATAGGAACGACCGTTGGATGATGAGACACAACAAAACTGACGGCTTCAGATGGAGTTAGGTACTATAGTGTTTGACAGGAGCTTCGGATTTTGATGCACAATGATGAGGCGACCGTTGGATGACAAGATGGATCCGATCTGACGACTCTCATGGAAATGGGTATGGATAATGGAAATGGATTTAGGTAAGGGTTTTGGGCCTTGGGTATTCCAAGCCCATATCTTCTTTAAGAACAATTCTTCCTTCTTCAAGCCCACTTCTAGTTGATCCGGCTCTTCCAAACATCATTCTTCGCTTCCTCCTATCGAGAGTCTTTGCCGTTCCTTTGCTCTTTTCGCTCCGTGAGATAACCATGATTTATTTAGTACCTAAAAATGCAAAATTAATTAAGAAAATTATTTATTCTTGAAAACAATGAAAATACAGAATATGGGATAAAATGTAGAATTAATGCGCAAAAGATGAGTTAAATGCCAACAAAAAGGGATAAATATATACAATATTTGGCACTCATCACTGTGCTACCACGTTCTAGCGTCCTCCATACTTGAAAGGCCTGTGCTATTTGTTCCAGCGTTACCCTTAGCGTTTCTTCCACAATTTCCTTTTCATGCCGCATTTGTAATTCCTCTAGAAAATGATTGCAATACTTGCATTCATAATTAGGGTTTCAATTTTCAATTTTCAAATTAATCGAAATATTTTCCATCTAGGAATTTCTTTACCCCTAAAGAAAGAAACAAAGTCCTGAGTCAGCCTAAATCATCATTACCCACTAGAGCAGGCCTGGAAGGAAACCCTAAACAAACATTTTTGTATTTCCTAGAAGATATTGGGAAAGAGAATATGTGCGGAAGAAGGAAGATGTTTCGGGCCATTTACCCCAACAAGACCAGGGAGATCTCGAGTCAGGAGCATAGACAGGTTTGTAGTGTTTCATTATGGCATTCTCTTTTTCATTGCAATAAAAACATATGATCACATCCGGTATATGGAAGATTTACATCAAAAAACCGTGTGAAACCCTTATTCAATCAAGCAAGCAAAAAGGACCTTAAACTCAGCCGCCACTGAGTGCAAGGAAAATGTTCACAAATTATGAGAAAAAAGCTCAGAAAAGAAGAAAAGAAAAAGAACAGGAAGATTTAGTCATCAAGAAGATTGGTTGTGTCACCACTACCACTGGAGCCTGCCTCAACACCATCACCATCGTGAGGCGCTACTGCTTCTTCTTCTGGATTTTCCTCAGCTTCCACTTTGGATATTTCTACAGCAACGCTATCCGCCTCAACATCATCAGCAGAAACAGCTTCCACATCTTCTTCAAAAGCCATGGCAGCATTGAGGATTGTGTTGATCACTTTCATACGCTCAGGTTCGTCTGTGTCAGAATCGAGGATTATCACACCATCGTGGATTGGATAATCATACTTATCTTCACCAAGAGGACTTTTGTGTTCAACCCTCCTCCTCTTTAACCGTGTTGCAAACCTCTCAGCTCTTGCGCTCGCTAGTACTCACAATGCTTCTTCGCGCCTTCATTGCTCCTCCATGTTGATCGCAGCTGAAAGGGCACAGATACGTCCCCTGGCAATACGCAGGTGCAGAATGGACATCCCATGTATAGCACGAATGACTTCGCGGAGTGGGAGATCGATCTTAGCCATTACCTCCTCATGTGCACCAGCCTCCTCAGGCTTGTCGACTTCAAAACTTTTTCCTGGAGAAGTTACAGAGTGATCATCACCAACCGCTTCCATGATAAACTTCGAAGGAGAAGAAGTTATGGTTACAAAAAAAAAATCATCATCATCAGTCAATCAGAAGATCGGAAAAGCGCGGAGCGGTACCTGGAATATAAAAGAAAATGAGTCTTCTATAGGAGGCGTCCTTAGAATTTTGTTTATATTTCACGAGCTAACAGAATCTCAGGGATAAAAGGAGTCTTCACTTGCCACCTATAAAGGCTGTTAATTCGGGATAATAATCAACAATGCTTATCGAATATATTTGAGAGAAGCCGCCGTATAATGGAAGGGAGCGCACCCAGTCCAAGAAACGGTCCAAGCTCTGTCCATACATATATGGAGGAAACCCAAGGGAACCAGAGCGTCTCGCCTGACAAAGTCATGTTTCCTCCACAACCCTAATCAGGTTTGACCAGCTCCAAGACAACACCTGACGATGTCTATGGGGTAAATATGTATTTATTTTAGCTTGGTCATTTCAGTATACAAATTTGTCACCATCTCATGCCTACCCCACAATAGTGTAACCATTATGCGCTAGGCAGGGGACTTAATGTTGATGGTAGATTTTAGTTCAGGGCTAAAATTGTAAAACCAAATTTATACGCTGACATCTTGCAAAGGATAAAGCCACTGATAAGTGATGAATACTTCTTCACTTTACTAATTCACCTAGAATGGATCATGTGGCAACACAAGAACGTGTCAGGAAGATATGGACGGTTAGTGATGATGGGAGAAGTGGGCAAGACTGGCCGTGTGGCATTAACGCACGACTCCACTACTCCATCACTCCACTTCCTCCACTTCCCACGAGAAACGAGGGTTAGTCTCAATGACTTGTATAAATAGGTTCTCCTCCCTATTTCCAAGACAGAAGAGACGAAATAGAAATCAAGTGTGGATACAACGTATTCCAACACCATAACTGATAGCTTACATTCTGCAAGTTCAGCTTTCTGATACAAGTCATACATAGCCAACACCTTCACAATCTCAACATCTTCTTCGCTTTCCTCCCTAAGATCAACCCCATCTCCTTCACTTTGTGACCGAAGCAAGTCTGGAACGGTCATTTCTTAGTTTAGGCCAGAATTGTACAGATTGATTTCTCGAATCAAAATCACTCCCGTGCAGTGCATTTTTTTAGGGTTTAGATTCATTTCTCATCCACACACCCCCAAATTACCAAAACCGGCAGAAATAGTTTTCACCCATAAACAAGGAGTAACCAAACTCAGTCTGGCTACTTAGGTATGCGTACCCATTTGCATACTTAACTAGGTTATGTTCTAAAATCGGTTTGTTCATGAACTAATACATTTATATAATAAGGAATGCAATATTTTGAAAACCGTGGCTATAATGTTCATGAAATGTTTCGAGTGAATCAAAATCGATTTTGCTTCAATTGTGTCTTTATACTTCTATGAGAATATAAAAAATTGAACAACTCTCTAACTAGTTTCATTTGAGTCATTTGAACTAGTTATGATAAAGATGAATAAGGTTGATATGAAAGTGCTCATATGGCTAACCATTAGTTAACTATTGTTGAACCAACTAAGTGTACACGTTTAGGTACGGTTACCTTTATCCAAATGATGGTACATTTCATTTGTGTATAACAAGCTAAGTTCGATCTAACGGTTGAAAGATATTAGCTTGAATCTAATCAGGTTTTCATCAAACGGTGAATATTGAATGCTTTGTTACGAAGATAACATTGATTGCAAACCCTGATTTGAAGACTATATAAAAAAGAAATCTAGCAACTGGGAAACCTAATCCCCACACCTCATGTGTGATACTAGTTGGACTAGAGTCGATTCTCCTTTAACCTTAGGTTTTTCACGAAACACTGTAGGTTAACAACTTGAAGACTTCATCGGAATTGTGAAGCCAGACCCAAATATTTTCTCTGTAGTTGCATGTTCTGATCTTGTTGTTTTCTATCGTGATTGAGTACTATCTTATTTAATATTTGCTCCGGAATTATTCACCGATAGGAAAGATTGAAAAGTAGTCACAAACATCTTCGTCTCATCGTTTGTGATATTCCACAATATCTTGTTTCGTTAATCGATTAAGATTATTGTGAGGTGATTGATAATACTAGGCTGTTCTTCGGGAATATAAGTCTGGTTTATCAATTGGTTCATGTTCACCTTGATTTATCAAAAGACGGACAAAACTGATAGGTATATCTGTGGGAGACAAATTTATCTATACAATATACTTTTCTGTGTGAGACAGATTTGTTTATCAAGTCTTCGACTTTGGGTCGTAGCAAATCTTAGTTGTGGGTGAGATCAGTAAGGGAATCAAGTGCGCAGAATCCGGCGTGGTTCAAGAGGCGTAAGGAACGCAACTGTACCTTGATCAGTGTGAGATTGGTTAGGACTCAACTACATTCCATTCCGAAGTTAACTTGGTAGTAGGATAATGTGTGTAGCGGATTAATACAGTGTGGTGCTCAAATCTGGACTAGGTCCCAGGGTTTTTCTGCATTTGCGGTTTCCTCGTTAACAAAATTTCTGGTGACTGTGTTAATTCTTTTTCGCATTATATTTTGTTATATAATAGAAATATCACAGGTTGTGCGTAGTTCAATCAATTAGTGAATCCAACCTTTGGTTGTTAATTATATTGATTGACACTTGAACATTGGTCTTTGGTACCGTTCAAGTTGTTTCTTATATTAATCAGGCTCACGGATTTTTATCTATTTGATTTGCTGATTACATTAAGAAACAAAGATATAACTCTTTGATATATTTCTTGATTGAGCTTGCATTATTAGATGGTGCTCTCAGAATTATATTGAAGTTAGTCCATACAGATTGTTAAGCGAAATATTGGGTGTGGTTGTTAGACCTCCGCTTTTTCAGCTAGTAATCAATTGTGTCCATCTAATGGGGACAACAAGACCAGTGTATCTCAAAAGGATGTTCTAGGAGTCTTTCGAAAGTACCTAAAGGCAGAATAACTTCTTCACTTTACTAATTCATCCAGGTTGGAGCATGTAGCAACAATCCCATATACCCTGTGAATTTATAGCATTCTCAATCAATACAAGATTAACCTTGTATTTCCCGCTGAACTTTCATTATTGGTGCGGTATGACGACTATGTGTTGCTCTCAGCAGAGCAACATGAATCTCCAAGCGTTAATAATGAAGCGTATACGAAATACCCGTACATGATGCCTCTCTCGGTGTGTTATACTATCCCGATTGAGCATACATATCTCGGTGTGTTATACTAGCCCGATTGAGCATCTGGACTGTCCATATCAGTCTCAGAAATAATCACGCCCATCCAACTTCACCAGCATGATTGGATGGCTTAGATCGAATCCATAACCCTCAAGCAGGTATTGGAATGTTCAACACCGGATCAATGCGGACCCCTCATGGTCGGCCTCCTCAAAAGGGTAGCATGGATTGCAAATTCGTCCAGCCAAAGCAGCGTGGACGAGAAACCCTAAATTAGGGTTTGCAGCACATTACATGTATCGCAAATCAGTCTCAACCATCCATCTTCGCAGGCATAGATGGAGGGTGTAGATGTAGATTCAAAAGACCCAGAGCATGTCAACACAAACTCTGTGGGCCCGCCTACATACATGACCGATCGGTCAGGACCAAACATGGATGGTCGTCCCAATTCGTGCGCCCAAACAAGGCATGACGCACGGCTGGCAAAACCCTAATTAGGGTTTTCGATCACGAGCGTCCATTTTCACCTGATCGAACGAAGGGTCTAGGAGTCGATTAAGCAGGTCCAATGAGTATCAACACGATCATTGTGGGCCCACATATCTCCACACCCGATCGTCCAAGGCATATCATGACTGGTCGTCTCGATTCGCACGCCCAAACTAGGCGTGGTCACACCTCCCAATTGCAAACTAATCTCGACCACTCAATTTTGTCGGACAAATTGAGTGGCTCAGATCACGTTTCTATGGGGTATTAAGGTATGGACGTGTACACCAGCCCGCCGTCTGTATACCATACTAATCGTCCAAGACCGACCAAGCTTGGTCGTCTCCAAACGCGCTCCCGAAGTTGGCATGAAGCGCGGCTTTTGCGACACCGGATTTCTGTCACAAGCTGATCTCAACCACTCAACTTCGCCGGACAAATTGAGTGTCTTAGATCACACTTTCACGAGACAATGAGGTATGTGCGCCTACACCGGCATGCCGTCTACACGCATGCACGATCGGCCCGGCCGAAATTGCGTCCCAAGCTTGGTTTCGACCAAGCTGAAGAGTGATGCTTGCGAACCTCTTCATAAACCCTAATTTCACCAACGGTCGCAGATGAGTGTCTCAAAGATCATCTCGTCCGTTCAACTTCACCTGCTTGGTTATACAACCCTGGTCAGGAGTTAACTGGTCAATGAGGTGTTGTGGTGATTACCATCCGCCACTCTACCACACCAAGTGATCGGTCAAGTCAGGACTTACCTGTACAGCCCCAAACGATCACTTGAAGATGACTAGACACGCATCTATTTGAAGACGCTTAATCGTGACTTATTCCATTAAGCCTTAAAACAGTGATGCTTCATACATGTTGAATATATTCGATGCATTACATGCATAGAATTCACGTGATATTTTACAAGTATCAAATTCCAAATAACTTAGTTATTTAACCTAGCATTACATGCTACCTTCTGTGGGTCCCACGATACACACACTCAAGACATCAATCATGTCACAAACTGGGGGATACATACTGGGGTATTGGTCTGGCGGTTTACAGCGTGCAGCGCACAACGCGTCATCACAAGAACGTGTCAGGAAGTCATGGACGGTTAGTGATGATGGGAGAAGTGGGCAAGACTGATCGTGTAACACTAACACCCGCAACTCCACTACTCCATCACTCCACTTTCTCCACTTCCCACGAGATACGTGAGTAAGGCTCAATGACTTGTATAAATAGGTTCTCCTCCCTATTTCGACAAAAAACAAAACAACAGAAACCAAGTGTTGATACAATCGTATTCCAACACCAGAACTGATAGCTTTCATTTTGTAAGCCAGATCAGCTTTCTGATACAAGTCATACATATCCAACACCTTCACAATCTCAACACCTTCTTCGCTTCCCTCCATAAGATCAACCCCATCTCCTTCACTTTGTGACCAAAGCAAGTCTGGAACGGCCATTTCTTGGTTTAGGCCAGAATTGTACAAATTGATTTCTCGAATCACAAAGCACTCCCGTGCAGTGAATTTGTTTAGGTTTTAGATTCATTCCTCATCCACACACCCAAAATTACCAAATTCGGCAGGAATAGTTTTCACCCATAAAAAATTGGCGACCACGGTGGGAGATTAATCTCTCGGTTGCAAAATCAAATTTCAAATCCAATTCAATCTTATCAATTTCGAAATGGTGGATCTTAGGTCTGGATCAACAACCAATCCTGACGGGACTAGCGTTGACAACACTCTCGGTGTTGATATCCCAGGTGTCACCGCGCAGCCAGTCAATACCATCAATGTATCTCGTGGAATTGTTTCCTCTACTATTAGCACCATCGGAACAGGAGATATTCCAGTAAGTGTAACACCTCCCATCACCAGAGCCAGAGCAGCTGCAAATCCCGGCATCTCCTCAAGAGTAACGCATCCGGCGGTCACCAGAGCAACAACTTCCACCCTTTCATCAGAACGAGGAGATAGAGGAGGACCATCTCCCTATACCATCGCATGGATAGGCAGGAAGTCCTTGCTAAGACTCAAACGGATATGGCTGCAACTCAGAAAGTGGTACTCACTTTTCTTAAGACATTAACTGATCGATTTCCATAAGAGCCACGACATCCCCTGAAGCCAACAAGGAACGCATTCAACGCACCCGGAAAAGTAGTCACAAACATCTTCGTCTCATCGTTTGTGATATTCCACAATATCTTGTTTCGTTAATCGATTAAGATTATTGTGAGGTGATTGATAATACTAGGCTGTTCTTCGGGAATATAAGTCTGGTTTATCAATTGGTTCATGTTCACCTTGATTTATCAAAAGACGGACAAAACTGATAGGTATATCTGTGGGAAACAAATTTATCTATACAATATACTTTTCTGTGTGAGACAGATTTGTTTATCAAGTCTTCGACTTTGGGTCGTAGCAAATCTTAGTTGTGGGTGAGATCAGCTAAGGGAATCAAGTGCGCAGAATCCGGCGTGGTTCAAGAGGCGTAAGGAACGCAACTGTACCTTGATCAGTGTGAGATTGGTTAGGACTCAACTACATTCCATTCCGAAGTTAACTTGGTAGTAGGATAATGTGTGTAGCGGATTAATACAGTGTGGTGCTCAAATCTGGACTAGGTCCCAGGGTTTTTCTGCATTTGCGGTTTCCTCGTTAACAAAATTTCTGGTGACTGTGTTAATTCTTTTTCGCATTATATTTTGTTATATAATAGAAATATCACAGGTTGTGCGCAGTTCAATCAATTAGTGAATCCAACCTTTGGTTGTTAATTATATTGATTGACACTTGAACATTGGTCTTTGGTACCGTTCAAGTTGTTTCTTATATTAATCAGGCTCACGGATTTTTATCTATTTGATTTGCTGATTACATTAAGAAACAAAGATATAACTCTTTGATATATTTCTTGATTGAGCTTGCATTATTAGATGGTGCTCTCAGAATTATATTGAAGTTAGTCCATACAGATTGTTAAGCGAAATATTGGGTGTGGTTGTTAGACCTCCGCTTTTTCAGCTAGTAATCAATTGTGTCCATCTAATGGGGACAACAAGACCAGTGTATCTCAAAAGGATGTTCTAGGAGTCTTTCGAAAGTACCTAAAGGCAGAATAACTTCTTCACTTTACTAATTCATCCAGGTTGGAGCATGTAGCAACAATCCCATATACCCTGTGAATTTATAGCATTCTCAATCAATACAAGATTAACCTTGTATTTCCCGCTGAACTTTCATTATTGGTGCGGTATGACGACTATGTGTTGCTCTCAGCAGAGCAACATGAATCTCCAAGCGTTAATAATGAAGCGTATACGAAATACCCGTACATGATGCCTCTCTCGGTGTGTTATACTATCCCGATTGAGCATACATATCTCGGTGTGTTATACTAGCCCGATCGAGCATCTGGACTGTCCATATCAGTCTCAGAAATAATCACGCCCATCCAACTTCACCAGCATGATTGGATGGCTTAGATCGAATCCATAACCCTCAAGCAGGTATTGGAATGTTCAACACCGGATCAATGCGGACCCCTCATGGTCGGCCTCCTCAAAAGGGTAGCATGGATTGCAAATTCGTCCAGCCAAAGCAGCGTGGACGAGAAACCCTAAATTAGGGTTTGCAGCACATTACATGTATCGCAAATCAGTCTCAACCATCCATCTTCGCAGGCATAGATGGAGGGTGTAGATGTAGATTCAAAAGACCCAGAGCATGTCAACACAAACACTGTGGGCCCGCCTACATACATGACCGATCGGTCAGGACCAAACATGGATGGTCGTCCCAATTCGTGCGCCCAAACAAGGCATGACGCACGGCTGGCAAAACCCTAATTAGGGTTTTCGATCACGAGCGTCCATTTTCACCTGATCGAACGAAGGGTCTAGGAGTCGATTAAGCAGGTCCAATGAGTATCAACACGATCATTGTGGGCCCACATATCTCCACACCCGATCGTCCAAGGCATATCATGACTGGTCGTCTCGATTCGCACGCCCAAACTAGGCGTGGTCACACCTCCCAATTGCAAACTAATCTCGACCACTCAATTTTGTCGGACAAATTGAGTGGCTCAGATCACGTTTCTATGGGGTATTAAGGTATGGACGTGTACACCAGCCCGCCGTCTGTATACCATACTAATCGTCCAAGACCGACCAAGCTTGGTCGTCTCCAAACGCGCTCCCGAAGTTGGCATGAAGCGCGGCTTTTGCGACACCGGATTTCTGTCACAAGCTGATCTCAACCACTCAACTTCGCCGGACAAATTGAGTGTCTTAGATCACACTTTCACGAGACAATGAGGTATGTGCGCCTACACCGGCATGCCGTCTACACGCATGCACGATCGGCCCGGCCGAAATTGCGTCCCAAGCTTGGTTTCGACCAAGCTGAAGAGTGATGCTTGCGAACCTCTTCATAAACCCTAATTTCACCAACGGTCGCAGATGAGTGTCTCAAAGATCATCTCGTCCGTTCAACTTCACCTGCTTGGTTATACAACCCTGGTCAGGAGTTAACTGGTCAATGAGGTGTTGTGGTGATTACCATCCGCCACTCTACCACACCAAGTGATCGGTCAAGTCAGGACTTACCTGTACAGCCCCAAACGATCACTTGAAGATGACTAGACACGCATCTATTTGAAGACGCTTAATCGTGACTTATTCCATTAAGCCTTAAAACAGTGATGCTTCATACATGTTGAATATATTCGATGCATTACATGCATAGAATTCACGTGATATTTTACAAGTATCAAATTCCAAATAACTTAGTTATTTAACCTAGCATTACATGCTACCTTCTGTGGGTCCCACGATACACACACTCAAGACATCAATCATGTCACAAAATGGGGGATACATACTGGGGTATTGGTCTGGCGGTTTACAGCGTGCAGCGCACAACGCGTCATCACAAGAACGTGTCAGGAAGTCATGGACGGTTAGTGATGATGGGAGAAGTGGGCAAGACTGATCGTGTAACACTAACACCCGCAACTCCACTACTCCATCACTCCACTTTCTCCACTTCCCACGAGATACGTGAGTAAGGCTCAATGACTTGTATAAATAGGTTCTCCTCCCTATTTCGACAAAAAACAAAACAACAGAAACCAAGTGTTGATACAATCGTATTCCAACACCAGAACTGATAGCTTTCATTTTGTAAGCCAGATCAGCTTTCTGATACAAGTCATACATATCCAACACCTTCACAATCTCAACACCTTCTTCGCTTCCCTCCATAAGATCAACCCCATCTCCTTCACTTTGTGACCAAAGCAAGTCTGGAACGGCCATTTCTTGGTTTAGGCCAGAATTGTACAAATTGATTTCTCGAATCACAAAGCACTCCCGTGCAGTGAATTTGTTTAGGTTTTAGATTCATTCCTCATCCACACACCCAAAATTACCAAATTCGGCAGGAATAGTTTTCACCCATAAAAAATTGGCGACCACGGTGGGAGATTAATCTCTCGGTTGCAAAATCAAATTTCAAATCCAATTCAATCTTATCAATTTCGAAATGGTGGATCTTAGGTCTGGATCAACAACCAATCCTGACGGGACTAGCGTTGACAACACTCTCGGTGTTGATATCCCAGGTGTCACCGCGCAGCCAGTCAATACCATCAATGTATCTCGTGGAATTGTTTCCTCTACTATTAGCACCATCGGAACAGGAGATATTCCAGTAAGTGTAACACCTCCCATCACCAGAGCCAGAGCAGCTGCAAATCCCGGCATCTCCTCAAGAGTAACGCATCCGGCGGTCACCAGAGCAACAACTTCCACCCTTTCATCAGAACGAGGAGATAGAGGAGGACCATCTCCCTATACCATCGCATGGATAGGCAGGAAGTCCTTGCTAAGACTCAAACGGATATGGCTGCAACTCAGAAAGTGGTACTCACTTTTCTTAAGACATTAACTGATCGATTTCCATAAGAGCCACGACATCCCCTGAAGCCAACAAGGAACGCATTCAACGCACCCGGAGAAGGTACTTCAGCGGCGCAGACCTACATGGACCTGATCAAAGAAGCGACATTAGATATGAACGGTCCTTTCATGGAGATTCCTACACTGGGGACTGATCCTCACAACGATCCTCCTCGAGTCAATAGTCTCACTATGAGCCAGAGTCCGTGGATCAGGAAGAGGCTTCTATAATAGAAAGTTTGTGTGAACCTTTACACCTCTCGAAGAATCAGCGGGCGGAGACGTTTGCTGCAATTAACTGGATATCCCTAGACTTGCACCTGACTCCTTCACGACCAGAAATATCCAACACATTAGAGACATCTGTGAATAATGTCACATTTACAGAAGACAACATGATGGCGGAGGAAGGTCACAACCGGGCCCTACATGTTACTGCGTGCATCAAGGATTCGGAGTTCAAGAGGGCCCTCATCGACACGGGAGCGTCTTCGAATGTGATTACTCTCAAGACTCTCAGGACGGCCAAGGTTCGCTCAGGAAATATCGTATGGCATCCTACCACAATGATAGACTTTGAAGGAAACTAGACCAGCACATACGGGATCGTCCCTTCAACGTGTCACCAATGCCTGAAGACTATGCTGAATAAAGAAGTCATTCTTATTCTTGCATCATTGTTTCCTTACGCACAAATATGCAGAGTGGAACTGTTCAAACCGAGGGAAGCTCCGCGGGAAGGATCAGATAAAGTACATTGCATCCCACTCCCCACATGAGCGTCAATCCAGGAGGAGTATCGACCTGCATCATCAAAGGCTAGGCCCCATGATGCATCCTTGCTGACGAGGCATCTCAATTCTTCTCTCCATCCAACGGAATGCTACAACAACGATCAGCCACAAGAAGAAGTGCTAGACGTTCCACGACATCTGCAAGATGGTACCAACTTCACAACTGATGAGCTCGACGATGAGGAATCTCCTAGGCCTATCTCCATCATCTCGACCTTGTGTAAGCATTCATACAATCTCCGATCTAAGTCGGTTAAACAATCTCCGAGGCAATTCAGACGCGAGATCAGGTGTTGCATGGATTCCAGAGACTTGAAAGAATGTTTCCCCAGTGACGATTTCCTCTACCCAACATCGACATGTTGGTCGATGCTACCAGCGAACACGACATGTTCTCCTCCATGGATGGATGTAGCGTCTACAACCAGATAAGGATGTATGAGGATGGTGCAAGTAAGACATCTTTTCAAACCCTATTGGAAACTTTTGTTATACCGTAATGCCATTCGGTTTGAAAAGTGTCGGTGCGACGTATCAACGCACTATGACGACAATCTTCCACGACATGATGCATAAGCAAGTAGAAGACTACGTGATATAATAGTCAAGTCCAAGACTCAAGATATCCTCACAATGCCACTGTCGTAAACCGTGAAGGAGCTTCAAAACTTCATGGGCAAGGTGAACTTTTCCTTCATTCACCCCTTGCTGAAGAAATGAGCAAGTTTCTTATGGACCGCACTACAACAGGAAGCGTTTCGGAGGATTCAACGAATACTGTCATCTCTGAATCATCACAAAGGGTTTGCCTATTATGTCAGTCCATACAAGAGCGAGAATGGGACATCTTCAGATCCACTGAAGTCGACACCTCAAGGGAGCAACCTCAAGAAGATAACGATGTCCGCGCGTCATGTTTATCAAGATCCGGGCGAATCACTCTATCAGACGATGGTGCATGTCTATCGTGCTATGTTGGAGAATCTGTGCTTTTGGTCATCCTCTGGACTTCGTGAATTTGTTGAACGCTCATCTACAACAGCATCTGCCCTGCTAGAAAAAACCAGTTTCGATGAAGCAGCAAGAGGAAAGCCACCGAGATACAACATCCTGCGCGTCCAAAATCGCGAACTCCAACTCCAGTACCATATGCGCGACTTCCGTAATTGTGAAACAATGTCCAAGATATTCCATGTCTGGATCGATGGTAACTACATCAATGAGAGACGCTCTCCCGTAGAATAAGTAGTTGCATTACCAAAGGAGTATGACTGGGACTGCTTAGCACTGCCCATTTCAAAGACATCCTCATGAACCTAGCGTGACAACACCTATCAAGTCGAAAGCTCTGGATAATCGTGGGCAGGGGACTGTCTCCTTCTTCTCTATTTCATGAAGAAAAGTCAAGTAAGCCATTAGTTTCAGTTTATCCCTCTAGAAATGAGACGAGTTCTACCACTATATGAAGACTGCCAAGTTCGTGCTCGTAGGTATCACCTCCCCCTGCCAGTCTCTTCTGATCACAGCTGCTGCCAAGGATTATTGTTACTCGTTGATTGATACCATCCAGAGCTTCACCATAACAACGACCATTACGTACAAAAGACCCATCGGGTATACAAGATAGAGCCACGAAGACCACGCTTGGGGACTGAGGCTCAGCATGAAATTCCTTCGCCTTCAGTCAAGAACTTCTTTAACACAAGAGAGAGATAGTCAATCAAGAAACATAGAATTCGCAAGAGTAAATAAAACTGAAGAGGAAGCCACTTCAACGCTCCCTCCAGCAGTAGCTGCTTCAATGGTCTATTCAGGAGACGCCTCAACGCTTTCTCCGGGACCCACGCTCGCTTCAGAATCCAGCTTCAATGCTCTTTCCAGGAGCCTCCTCCACGTTCGCTTCAGAAGCCTGCTTCAATGCTCTCTTCAGGGGAAGGCGATCCAACACCTGTCCAAGATAAGCCTCTTCAATGCTCTCTGACGCTCCAACGTCTATCTAGGAGAAGCCGCTTCAACACTCTCTCCAGCAAAAATCGCTTCAACGCTCCCTCCACCAGAAGCTGCTTCAATGCTCTCCAGGACCTGCTCGTTCCAGAAGCTGCTCCAACGCTCTCAGCGGGACCCACATCACGTTCGAACATACAAGGTTCACATTTGGGAAAAGCAAGCACACCTGGGTCCCACGTTCGAGCAAAGGGAAGACGGTGTTGATTAGCAAAACCGGTGTTAGTCAGCAAGACCGGTGTTGGTAGAAGTAACAAAACTGGTGTACGGGACAAGGCCAGTGTTCGAACGAAACAAGACAGCAAGGCCGGTGCCGGTCGAGAAAGCGATGTCCGTCAGCAAGGTCGGGGTTCGTCAAATCAGCAAGGCCGGTGTTCGTCAAGACAAGGCCGGTGTTGGTCAAGGAGCAAGTCTGGTGTTGGGTGAGGCAACATGTTTGGTGTCTGGTCGAAGCAGGCACAACCGGCCCCAAGAAAAGCAGGCATGCGGTGGGTCCCACATTGATCAAGCACATAAAGCAAGCAGGCTGGTATAAAGTCATAGTAGCCAATTCAAGGTCACGAGACTAGTATGGGTTCACGTGAAGACAAGACTAGTCACATCAGTCCGATATTGGTGTCAAAGTCAGGTATCGGGCCACGTCAACAAATGAGTCCGGTATTAATCAAGTCACAAGTCCGGTATTGGTCAAGTTACAAGTCCGACATTCATCAAGTCACAAGGCTGGTATTGGATTCAAACGAGGCTGGTATTAAGCCACGACAACATACAAGACAGGCATTGCTCAAATCATGAGGGCTGGTATTGATCAGGTCACAAGGCTGGTATTGCTCAAATCACAAAGGCTGGTGTTGATCAAGTCAAAAGGAATACCACATCAGCAAACAAGACCGGCATTGGTCGAATCACAAGGCCGGTGTTAGTCAGGACATAAGGCCGGTATAATAGGCACACACAGCGGACCCATGTTTAACCGAAGCAGGCACAACAAGCCCACATTTGATCAAGCAGGAGCATGATGAGTCCCACGGTTGAGCGAAGTAGGCGGGCCCACATGCCTATCAAACAGGTGCAACAGGGTGACGCTTGGTAGAAGCATATACATGGTGGGGTCCACATCCGTTCAGGGTTACATGTCCCACCAAGGTCGTCGTCACACCTGCCGTACTCCCACGAACGAAGCAGGCGCAGCAGTCCGTCGATTAGGCACATCAATCCCACGTTCGATCAAGCAAGCGCAATAGACCCTCGATCGAAGCAGGCATAGAAAGGTCGATTGAAGCAGGCAAGACCGACAACATGCTAGGGGAACGCTCGCCTGGACGCCTCTTGAACGTGATATGTTCCAAGGACTGGACGACCCGTCTCTCCTGGTAACATCTAACTTTGTCTCATAAGTTTTATCTTTAACTGTCACAATCTCATGCCTACCCCATAATAATGCAACCATTATGCGCTAGGAAGGGGACTTAATGTTGATGGTGGATTTTAGTTCAGGGATAAAATTGTAAAAGCCAAAATTATGCGCTGACATCCTGCAAAGGATAGAGCCACTGATAAGTGATGAATACTTCTTCACTTTATTAATTCATCCAGGTTGGAGCATGTAGCAACAATCCCATATACCCTGTGAATTTATAGCATTCTCAATCAATACAAGATTAACCTTGTATTTCCCGCTGAACTTTCATTATTGGTGCGGCATGACGACTGTGTGTTGCTCTCAGCAAAGCAACACGAATCTCCAAGCGTTAATAATGAAGCGTATACGAAATACCCGTACATGATTCCGCTCTCGGTGGGTTATACTAGCCCGATTGAGCATACATATCTCGGTGTGTTATACTAGCCCGATTGAGCATCAAGACTGTCCATATCAGTCTCAGAAACAATCACGACCATCCAACTTCACCAGCATGATTGGATGGCTTAGATCGAATCCATAACCCTCAAGCAGGTATTGGAATGTTCAACACCGGACCAATCCGTACCCCGCATGGTCAGCCTCCTCAAAAGGGTAGCATGGCTTGCCAATTCGTCCATCCAAAGCAGCGTGGACGAGAAACCCTAAATTAGGGTTTGCAGCACATTACATGTATCGCAAATCAGTCTCAACCATCCATATTCGTAGGCATAGATGGTGGGTGTATATGTAGATTCAAAGGGCCCAGAGCATGTCAACACAAACACCATGGGCCCGCCTACATACATGACCGGTCGGTCAGGACCAAACATGGATGGTCGTCCCAATTCGTGCGCCCAAACAAGGCATGACGCACGGCTGGCAAAACCCTAATTAGGGTTTTTGATCACGAGCGTCCATTTTCACCTGATCGAACGAAGGGTCTAGGAGTCGATTAAGCAGGTCCAATGAGTATCAACACGATCATTATGGGCCCACATATCTTCACACCCGATCGGCCAAGGCATATCATGCCTAGTCGTCTCGATTCGCATGCCCAAACTAGGCGTGGTCACACCTCCCAATTGCAAACTAATCTCGACCACTCAACTTTGCTGGACAAATTGAGTGGCTCAGATCACGTTTCTATCGGGTATTAAGGTATGGACGTGTACACCAGCCCGCCGTCTGTATACCAGACTAATCGGCCAAGACCGACCAAGCTTGGTCGTCTCGAAACACGCGCCCGAATTTGGCATGACGCGCGGATTTTGTGGCACCGGATTTCTGTCGCAAATTGATCTCAACCACTCAACTTCGCCGGACAAATTGAGTGGCTTAGATCACACTTTCACGAGACAATGAGGTATGGGTGCCTACACCGGCATGCCGTCTACACGCATGCACGATCGTCCCGGCCAAAATTGCGTCCCAAGCTTGGTTTCGACCAAGCTGAAGAGTGATGCTTGCGCACCTCTTCATAAACCCTAATTCCACTAACAGTCGCAGATGAGTGTCTCAAAGATCATCTCGTTCGTTCAACTTCACCTGCTTGGTTATACAACCCTGGTCAGGAGTTAACTGGTCAATGAGGTGTTTTGGTGATTACCATCCGCCACTCTATCACACCAAGTGATCGGTCAAGTAAGGACTTACCTGTACAACCGCAAACGATCACTTGAAGATGGCTAGACACGCATCTATTTTAAGACGCTTAATCGTGACTTACTCCATTAAGCCTTAAAACAGCGATGCTTCATACATGCTGAATATATTCGATGCATTACATGCATAGAATTCACGTGATATCTTACAAGTATCAAATTCCAAATAACTTAGTTATTTAACCTAGCATTACATGCTACCTTCTGTGGGTCCCACGATACACACACTCGAGACATCAATCATGTCACAAACTGGGGGATACATACTGGGGTATTGGTCTGGCGGTATACAGCGTGCAGCGCACTACGCGCCATCACAATAACCTATCAGAAAGTCATGGACGGTTAGTGATGATGGGAGAAGTGGGCAAGACTGATCGTGTAACACTAACACCCGCAACTCCACTACTCCATCACTCCACTTTCTCCACTTCCCACGAGATACGTGAGTAAGGCTCAATGACTTGTATAAATAGGTTCTCCTCCCTATTTCGACAAAAAACAAGACAACAAAAACCAAGTGTTGATACAATCGTATTCCAACACCAGAACTGATAGCTTTCATTCTGTAAGCCAGTTCATCTTTCTGATACAAGTCATACATAGCCAACACCTTCACAATCTTAACACCTTCTTCGCTTCCTTCCCTAAGATCAACCCCATCTCCTTCACTTTGTGACCAAAGCAAGTCTGGAACGGCCATTTCTTGGTTTAGGCCAGAATTGTACAGATTGATTTCTCGAATCACAAACACTCCCGTGCAGTGCATTTGTTTAGGGTTTAGATTCATTCCTCATCCACGCACCCCAAATTACCAAATTCGACAGGAATAGTTTTCACCCATAAACACTAGCATACAAGATACTTAACTAATATATCTTCGAGAGATATGGTTTGCTCGCAGGAAAAACAAAAAATATATATTCAAAAATCTTAACAAAAAGATTCTCAAATATTTTGGTTTGGGATCTCACCTTGAGTATCAAGGAATATCTTTGAACAATAAAATATAAGATTTGTGGACATTTTCAAATTTCTCACTATGTCGATATATTGAACTTTGCAATTTTGCAAACATAGTTTCCAAAATCACATAACCCTAAAGTGTACGTTAATGTAGAAAACAATTTTACATATGGGTACCATGACTCCCAATGTAGGTAGGGATCGGTTCTACCTTGATTCTCATATAGGTAAGGATTGATACTATCTTGACTCCTAATATAGGTGAGGATCGATACTACCTTGACTCCAAATATAGGTAAGGATCGTTTCTATCATGGTTCCTAACATAAATAGGGATCAGTCATGCCTTAGATCTTCAATGAAAACTGGACCACCGATCCTATTGATTTCTTTCAACTACGAAACAAGTTCGTAAATCTACTTCCTTAAACTCATGTAATCAAACATCATTTTCTAGGCATGAAATCAATCCTAAGTTCATTACACTTCTAGTAAACAAGTTATAAATATTATATCTATTTCACAATTACGAAGTTTAAAAGATGAGCGTTATATATACTTGTTAATTCAATATTCCAAAATTGTAAAATAACTTGTATATTCTTCCTTGACAGTTTGATCATAATAAGATGATCAAGTATCTAATACTAGAGTTTCATGTATATAACTTTGCATGTTATGTTTTCAATCTAAATGACTTGAAAATAACGTAATAGAAATAGAAACAAGTCAAGTCTTGTATTACTAACCTCAAGTGAAAGGATGATGTCTTCGTTGATGTCGATACGTCTTCAGAATCTTCAGGTTTTCAGAGTAATACTTGTATGTCTCAACATTTCTAGACTTTCTAGTCTAAGTTAACGAAGTTGACTCTAGTAATCTAATCAAGTGGCTTTTGGGTTTTAATACTAAAACATGACATCCAACCTTGACATACCAACGCTTGGAGGGGTCAACCTAGCAATGCTCTAACATAGGTTTTATCGAGTTGTTATGAACTTGAAGCTCCTTTCGAAATACTTGGTGTATTTTTTTCATTTCTTTGTCATTTTTGTGACAAAAAAGGAAAGAAATATATGGAGCATATGGTGACTTACAATCACTGAGAAAGAATACATATGCTGAAAAATATATATCTAAAGGAAAAGATAAAATCATTGAATATCATCGTATTGTGTTGTATTACATGCTACGAAAGTGAATAACATATATGTTCGGGCTAAATATATATCTAGCTTTCCTCTAGGGGGAGTAAAGCTTTTTGTTAGTCAAATGCTTCAACAACGACATTTATATATATATATAGGTTATTGTTATGTTGAAACTTGGAATCAAGCGTATGAAGAATGAGTTAAGAGACAATAGTGTAATGTAATATAATATCTTTATATTTTAATTCTTGTATTCTCCATATGTAATAGAGTTTTGTCACTAAAAAATTTCCAAAGAGGGAGATTGTTAGAGCATTGGCATTGAACCCGCCAAGCGTTGGTATGTCAAGTTTGGTTGTCATATTTTATTCCAAAACTCAAGGTTAGACCAGGAAGCCTAGCTAGAAATGTTGAGAAAAGCTCGTGTTACTCTGAAGAACCTGAAGACGTACGGGCGTCAACGAACATATAATCCTTCTGTTTGAGGTTACTAATACAAGACTTGACTTGTTTCTATTCCTATGTACGTTGCTTTCAAGTCGTTTATATTGTAAAAAGAACATGCGAAGTTATATATATGAATCTCTAGTATTAGAGACTTGATCATTATAGTATGATCAAAGTGTCAAGGAACAATATACAAGTTGTATTATAATTTTGGTATATCGAATTACGAAGTATAACGTCTATCTTTTAAACTTTGTAATTGCGACATGAACATTATCTTTGTCACTTGTTACTAGATTTTGAAATGAACTTTAGAAGTGATTTCATACCTAGAAAACTATATTTAGCTACATTTATTTAAGGAGGCAGACTGGCAAAACTTGTTTCATCGTTGAAAGGAATCAAAAGGATTTGGTGGTCTGATTCCTATAGGGGATCTATAGCCGAACCGATCCCTATTGGGGATCTCTTGCAGGACCAGTCCCAATAGCAAAATGTATTCCGGTTTTATGTACATTTTATACCCCCTACCCCCCCAGCAAGCTGGACTAACCCCACTGTTAATACAACCGCCACCCAACAAAAAGACCTAATCCAACTGCCACCCCAACAACAAGACCTAATCTCATATCTATACGTAGAGGAAATTGGTGAAAATGGGGGGATCCAACCTTCCCTAGTGGGAATCGATCCCCTTACCTCTCGTTCGCACTATGGACGAAAGGGGGTGCCTTAACCACTGTACTAGACAGTTGTTAGCGTGAATATCAGAAGGTTGAGTTCAGAATATGAGTTTTTATTTAGGAAAGTTCATAATTTCGACATAATGGGTATTTGAACATGTGCTAAAATCTAATTTATTAATTATTCAAAGATATTCCTTGATACTCAAGGTGAGATCCCAAACCGAAATACTTGAGAATCTTATTTAGAGTTTTCAAATTTATATGTCTTTACTTTTCCAGTAAGTAAACATACCTTTTGAAGATATATATTAGTAAAGTATACTTGTATGGTAGCTAATATATATTAAGTTGTCATCCATGAGAGATTTCGGTAAAAACAATCGAGATACTTGTATAAAGGAAGTTTTAATCCCGCTTCAATAGCACCGATGGTGGTCTACAAATTTTATATCCTCTCGAGCGTAAGATCACGACCTTTGTCATACAAGTAAACTTCAAATTTCTCAAGCTTATGTTTTTTCTTGAAAGCCACCAAATCAACATTTTTCCAACTAGAGCTCCTCTTTTTCTGCTACAAATTCGCAGAAGCAGGTTGCTTGATCGGTGCCATACCTGATGCCGTAGCCTTATTCATCATAGAAATTTTATCCGCGAGCTTGCATGGGACAACGAACTTGTCAAGTGAAACAGTTTTAAAAGACGTACAGTCACCGAATTGTCCTGTTGGTAAGAAGGCTTGTTAAAGGGTTGAGACAACCCATATCTGTTAGAGCATTACTCGGTAGAAATCACAAGTGTTGTTATCTCAAGCTTGTTGTCAAATTTAGTTCTCAAAACTATATCTTGATTTCTAGTCTACAATTAGTTAAGTCTCGAACTAGGATAGAAATGTAGTTGAGAAACAGAGGATCACGACACTCATCATTGCGTTCTACCGTTTGAAGGCGAAGATCAACAGAAGCTTTTAGAAAACTTCATCAACAAAAGGTAAGTGAAGAATGAACCACCTTAGTATATTCACTTTTCTATCATTGAGACGATATCACATAACTAATTAGACTATTACGCATCGACAAGAATTTCGAGTCAAGTTTATCTTGATAAGTTCTAGAAATATAACGACTAAGGTTAATGAAAATTTTTCATACTTGATGAATTTCGGTTAAGAACAATTTATTATTCAGAATCAAAATCATGATTCAAGTTTTTATCGTTCGAAAATAGCCTGGAACAGTAATGTGTGTGATTGATGTTATTCGGGAATGTTTTGAATCGATTTAGAGAGAAATATAGAACTACTATAGATCCGGATACAAGAAAGTGTTATCAGTCTTACAAACTGGGAAAATTTCTATAAGTCTGAACCCGCATTACATGTATTCGTACACGTAGATGAGTAGATATATATCGATTCACAGATTTGTGGTACGCATATTTGTATTATATCATGGGAAAATCTGTTCAACTCGTGAACCGGATCGGTATGCATACTCGTATGCAAACCATTTAGGAACTGTGGTTGCGGAACCTGGTTAGTTTACAAACCGGTACGTAAACCAAAATAGTTTTGTGTTCCTGAACTCGGTTTAGTACCCAAACCAGTACGCAAACTAAAATAGTTCTGTGGACACCGGAACCGGCCATAGTCTTAAGGTTTTTAAACCGGTACGCATACCTAAATAGTTCTGTTGACTCCGGAACTTGGTTTGGTTAAATGTTTACAAACCGGTACACGTACTCTGACTGACATGAGTCACGAACGGCTATGTATTTGTACTTTGTGCATTTATTAACCATGTCAATTATCTTCAAGTGCGATTAAATTATTTCTACAAGATAATTAGCATTTGATTAGTTCTCTAAAATCACTAGACTTATTTGATCACATGATTGTGACTCGAGATTAATGTCTTAAGTGTTCATGAAAATAAGTATTACGCTTTTAAGTTCAAATATGCTAGTTTCGGCTAACCATGTTGAACATAGTCTTTGTACACGGTTCTGTAACCGTTTCACCTAACCAGAGTGTATATCTTGCTTATGTAAATCAGATTCAAAGATTCATCTAACGGTGGATATTGATTGCTTGGTTCTAAAGCTATCTTAGCTCAAATCGAAAACAACCTATGCTTTGAATTCTATAAAAGGGGAACCAACTGGAATCTTTGAATCTCGACACTACTTTTTGGTGTATCCTAGTTTTATCTAGACATGTCCTCTTCCTAACCCTTTTAGGGTTTAGCGACTACAAATTCTTCATAGGGATTCGTGAAGCCAGATCCACTTATCTTTCCTTGATAACTCGTGTATCCTGATCTTGGTCGATTGTTGAGTTGCTCACTCGATCAAGATAGATATAAATCATCAAAGTTATCTTTGTCTCAAACTTTGTTGATTCCACAAGTTTTGTACTTGTGAGGTGAATAATAATCTAAGCTGCACTTCGGGTTGCATAAGTCCAGATTTTGAGGTTAGCTAGACTTTGTCTATTGCTATCGATTTCCATCACCTTTGATCAAACTATTTGATCGTAAAAGGAAATCATGTATATGATTAATTTGTGATAGGCAAATTGGTTCAAAATCTTCAATTGAGTTGAAGAAACTCTTAGTTGGTGTGACGTCATCTAAGGGAATCAATTCCGCGGAGTTCTGCTGGGATTCAAGAGGTGTAAGGAGCGCGACTGTACCTAGATTTGGACACTATCCTGTAAATATATTAGTTTTATACAAACAACACATGCACCTAGTTTCATACTCTTTCGAACTCTCTACACGACTCTACATACAAGCATGGCAGCATTTGATTCAAGTGATGAAGATTTGGCCATAATCAAACATGGCATGCCGACAGTCGAGTTGTAGATGTTTCCCCCGTAAGTGTAGATACCGAAACTCTTTGGGAAAACATATATAACCATTATATGCGAGATTATAAGAATCCAAAGAGAAGAAGTCTTCAACAAACTCATGATAGGTACCAAGTTATCCAAAAAGGCATCTATGATTCATCTATGATTTTGTAGTTATCCAACAACGAATCTTCAATGCTAGCCATCTAAGCTTGTCCCCTTAATAAATTGTATTTATATAGTTTCTTTCACATAAGCTAAGTTGTTTGATCTTCTAATTAAACAACACTAACAAAGTAAATTTGTGTTGTGTTTTTGTAGGAGGAAGCCGTAAAAGCGCACTACTTGGAGAAAAAGGGGGAAGCATTTACATTTGATGAAAGTTATCATTTCATGGTATCCAAAATCCCGGAGTATGAATCACACGGAGATTCCTCCGATGAAGATTGATAGTTTTAGAAGTTTTTATGTAGATTTTCAGGTTAAATCTTTATATAAAGCCTCACGAAACTATAACTTGTCCACTAGGATCTCCGAATGGTTAAAAGGCTTGGTGCACATGCTAAGTGCATCTGTGTTGCCTACGAAAATGAGTTAAATTTTATGTTTCAATCAAACTACTAACCAATATTGCATGAATAAAGTTGATAAGGTTTTTGTTGGGTATAAATAAAAGTTGGCACGGTTTAACACTGCAGAGCTTACCGACTAACCCAGGGTCGTCATTTTGTTGTTTTGGAAGAAAAACAACTGTAGTAAAAGTATAATATAATGACCAAGATCGTCATTTATGAAAATACAACCATTAATAACTTTTTAGTTGCAGGAAATCCTACAATACACCCCTAATATGATTTCATTATTACTCAACTCATTTTTAGGTTTACACTCTCAACTCATTTTTAGGTTTACACTTTTAATTTAATTGATAAATTTTTGAATGTTCTTACAAGAAAAGATGAGGAATTAAGAATGACCTCTGCTCTAGACGTTCTCTCTCCTATTTACTTGTTTCTTACTCAAAAAAGATCTCTCGCTTTTCTTTACAACTTGAACGACTATTTATAGGAAAATACATAGTGGATGAAAGCTAATCTGTCCTTTATTTTCGGATATGACTTGCGACATTCTCGCAATCTTACAAATGTTAATCTCGCAAACTCTCTAATTTCCGCAGGATCATCACATCTTTCTCATGATTTTAGCTGGCGTCGTTTATTATATCATTCCTGAAATTGTTCTGCGACGCTGTTGTGTTGTGTTGTTGATAATTTAGCTGAAATATTGTCGTTGCGAGATTCTGATCCTACATCTTGCCTCTTCTCATATCTTTTCTGCGAAGTATAGAATGATGTGAGAAATACCGCAGCTGTTCCTCTCTTCATATTCTGCATTTATCACACGTATTCTTTCTTCCATCTGTTTCTTGACACGTCTTTTGTAACCGTTGCTTTTTAACCGCTTATATCTTTCCGTATTAATCGTGTTTATTTTCTCGAGGAAAAATTCCCTCTATATATATTCTTTCTCACTCTCTTTTTCTTTCTTTTTATTTTCTCTGCAAGTTATTGCAACTTTTCTTCTTTCTTCTTCAATCTTTTTAAGTTCTTCTTCATCTTCATACTATTTCTTCTGCAGATCTTCATCGTTCGTAATTTTCTTTGAAATAATCTTCCTTCTACTGTTTTCCATGGATTCATCAAGGTTAGTTTTTTTTTATTCTTTATGGGTTTTGCTGAAATTGATCATGTTTATTTCCTTATTTGATGTTGTTTATGTGATTCCCATACTCTTGTTATTTCAGCAAAAGCGCCTCCAATTCTAAATTTACAGTTCAGAACCCTAATATTCCCAAATAACAGCATAAGGTTGTTGCGCGTAAAATAAAGTCTGCGAATGAGAAGGTAGTAAGAAACACTATCCTTTTCTAATAACAATATTGTTGCCTCTGTTTCTTATCTGGATTGTAATTCGCAGGGTGATAAGGATGCCAATAAACCTCTCCAGAAATCTCGCCACCTTAAAACTGTTCCAACTTCCGTTCCATTCCACTTACTCATGTCTTCTAAATCTCCTGCGACATCTTCGCAAGATAAACCTTTATCTCCAATTCGCGAAAAAGCTGCCTCAGACTTCATTTCTTCAGCTGACCTTTCAATGATTGAAACCCCCTTGTTGATCCTTCTTGAATGAAACTCTTCTCTTCCATTGAGAATGTTTCTCAACCTTCTACCCAGTTCTCTACCTGAGTCTCTTCCTCTTCGAAAGAAACCGTGGAAGGAATAGATATTGCTTTCAAAGTTTTATCTGAAGTCTGGATGATGGCAAGAAGTCTTCTATTGATCCTATCAAGTCTAATGTTTGCGAAATTCTGAGCAAGCATTTGGGTTCTGACAGAGCTGCTTCGCAGACAGCTTTGGAAAAAGAATGTAATGCTCTTCGTCTCGAAAATCAAAAGCTTCAGAATGTTTTGTTGGATCGTGACAATCTTCGCAAGAAGAATGATGAATTGAGAGGTATGATTTTCTTATCTGTTTAATTTGCCTTTTAATGGTTTTATCCTTCCCATATTTAATTATCCTTGAAATCCCTCTTTCGCATGTTAAGCTTAAACCAGAAACGAATAATGGAGAGATATCAATTTGAATCTGCTGTTGAAGAAGCCCGTGTTGATAAAGAAATTTGATGGATCAATATAACCAATTAGATAACCTCTATTCATATTCTCTTGATCATATAAATAATCTTACCAATGAAAATACCCAATTAGTTCAAGACAAGATTTATTAAGTAATGAAGTATCTCGCCTTTCTTATTCTTTAACTAAAGCTAATTTAGGGATGGAAACTTTATCAGATGAGAATAAAACCTTATCTCAAGAGAAGCGAACTTATTTAAACAAGATGGCGATATCTTCGCAACAACTTATTCTTCAAAAAGTATGTGATGACCAAGAGCAATCTCTTCGCTCTTTGAGAAATGAACTTAAAGAAGTAACAGAGTCATCTATCGCTGAAAGAGATACACTCATTCAAGGTAGAATAGCTTTAAGTGTAAAGGCGAATCAACTTAAAGAAAATATTCCAAATTAGAAGAATCTTATTCTTCTCTTGCGAAGAAAAATGCCTTTCTTATTTCTAAAGAGAAAAATCTTCAGTCTCGACTTAAAGGTTTAGTTGGAGATAAATTTGATGACGCAATGGACCGTTGGGAGAATAGTTGTCTGTCCTTGATTCAACACCTTATTTCGCAAAAGGAAGGTAGTCATAATAGTTTGACTGCCTTAACTATCTTTTCTTTGTCATATCTTTCTGATTCTTCATCTTAATGAAATTTTGTATTCTATCTTTCGCAGAGTCTGAGAAGAATCTTCATTCTCCATTTCTGTTTTGGAGGCTAAATATGCCAAAATTCGCAAAGAAAATGCATTGCTCGTCTCTCCCTTACTGGTTCTCGCGAGCGAGAGAAAGAAGACTTGATTATCTTGCTTATTTTAAGGATATTCAAGATAGGAATCATCAGAGAGCACTTCTTCGTCAAGTTCATCTCCGGGCTGAAGTCCTTGTAAATGATATTTTATTGTCCAAATCTCTTCCTCCTACATCAATTGAACCTTTAGAAGTAGATGATGATGAAGTTCCTCGTCCTGCTGATAGTGATTATGATTACGAAAGTGGTGCAGAGGATAATTTCTTGGAAGATGAAGAAGAAATTCCTTCTAAGAAGCATCTGTGTGTTAATCAAAATGAGAAAGAAATTCTCCTGAAGAAGTAATTGCTGGCGATAATCAAGGCTAGTCAAGGCGAAGATCAAAAAACGAAATGAAGGAGAGGCTTGCGATAATGAGAATATTGGCGAAGAATTTCGTTATCTCCTGCTACTGAATTAATACTGAAGCTTGAGCTTCTTATCTAGTTTGTCTTCTTGAACTGTCTTATTTTTATCACTTTTGCGAGTACATTTTTCAACCAACTTTGGAATCAATTTTTCCTTTTAGTATTTTGCTGATGAGAAAGATAATGCTTCTTGTTTATTGATTCCCATACTTTCCTCTCATTATCTTTCTTGCAAAAAAAATCTGTTACGAATACTTATAAATATTTTGTTTTATCATGTGGTCTTATTTTTCCTTCCTAATTAAAGGTCTTATTATGCCACCTCTTGTCATTGCGACAAAATCGCAGGACGTCCTTGCACTTTCATGCAAAAACCCATTGATCTTGCCTTAACTTTTTCTTTTGTATTATGGCCTCTTCAGGAATGTTGCGACAATATGACAGGCCTAAATATTCTTGCGAAAATAAAGCCCCATGACATTGCCGTTGCGACGAAATCGCAGGACGTCTTCGCACTTTCATGCGAAAACCCATTGATCTCGTCTTATCTTTTTCTTTTGTATTATTGCCTCTTCAGGATTGTTGCACAAATATGACAAGCCTTAATACTCTTGCGAATAAAAGCCTCATGACATTTGCGTCTTAAGACACTTATCAGCTCCCTAATGGAGGGTGCCGCCCTTATCTCCCCCTGGTTGCCCCTTCAAGGAGGCGTACTTCTACCATACAAGGTTAGCTCCTCCCATCCAGTCTTAACAACAACCAGTTGTTTTCGCAGCCTCTTATCCCTTTTACCTATAGGGCTTATGGTTACGAGACTGCACCCTAAGTGGGGTTTTCTTCGGTCCGAGTGCAGTATAAGCCAAGACTTGTCAAGAATGGCAAGGTACGCTTCAAACGTCCCTGGCACTCTTGACTCAACCATGTACCTCGGCGCCTTGATCAGATCTGCACTCCTTGGGAGAGTCCTTATTACCTTAGTCGCCCAACCCAAGTCATATGCTTAAGCTGAGAATCCAAGGTGCCTCTCCCGGATGGGCTTTATTGACCCCAAATCTCCATGACTCAGGTTCCGATGGCGGTGTAGCCTTTCCCTGAGCCATGAAACAGGTACCCACTAATATGACGTACTTTAGGTCTTACATTTGCCTCTTGCGAAATTTTATTCGCGAACTAGGTGTACGCCATAATGGTTCGCCCCTTTCTTTTATGTCATTGTTATGTGATTATTTCTGCGAAAATTTCGCACATCATGATCTTGTTTTGATATGAGTATTCTTGCAATTATTCTTTCAGAATCCATAACTTCTCAAAGCTTCTTACGAATAATATCTTTTTAAGTACAACCTGTTCCATGGTCTGTCTAGTCTATGACCAACATCTCAACCTTCTGGATCCATTAATCTATAAGCTCCTGTTCCAACTATCTCCTTAATAATGTAAGCTTCATCCCATTTTTCGCTAATTTTCCACCATTTTCTCGCTGATATATTGGTGTCTCTCTCAGAACTGAATCTCCCGGTTGAAATTCGCGTACTTTGACACGTTTATTATATTCTCGGGCTAATCTTCGCTGATAATTCTCCATATGTTGTAAAGATTTTTCTCTTCTTTCTTCTAATTCATCAATCTTATTTAAGATCAAACCCGCACTAAGATTTTTCTCCCAAGCTTCTCTTTTTGTTTTCGGAATAACAACTTCTGTTGGTAACACCGCTTCAACTCCGTATGTTAAACAAAAAGGTGACATTCCAGTAGCTTCTCTTCTAGTTGTATTATAAGCCCATATTGCATTATGTACTTGTTCGCACCATGCTCTATGATGTCCTTCCAATTTCTTCTTTAATATATCTGCAATTGTTTTGTTTGTTGCTTCTACCTGCCCATTAGCTTGTGGATACAAAGGAGTAGGCTTTCCACATTTTATCTTGAATGCATTAAGTAGCATTTATATATTTCGTACTTCAAATTGTTTCCCATTATCAGATACCAACTGCGCGGGAATTCCGAATCGGCAAATGATATTTTCGAATATGAATGTAAAAATATCTTTGTCGCGAATATGCTGTACTGCCTTCACTTCTGTCCATTTTGTGAAATAATATGTTGCGACTATTAAATATCCTCTTTGTCCAGAACCTGGTAAAAATGGTCCCACAATATCTAAGCCCCACTTTCCAAAAGGCCACACACTGGTTGAAGATGATAGTGGTGCTCCAGGTGCATGTATTTTCTTTCCATGCCGCTGACAATCTTCGCAACGTCTTGATATTTGTTTTGCATCTTCGTGCATGTATGGCCAGTAATAGACTTGCATTTTTGCTCTATGTGCCAAAGATCTTCCCCCGCTATGATTTCCAGCATCCCCACTATGTAACATTTTTAGCACTTTTTCTCCTTCCTCTCGTGTCAAACATCTGAGTGATGGTCCATTAAAGGATTTTCGGTATAGAAACCCATCTCTTAATTCATAATTCGTTGCACGGCTTTTTAACTTGTGTGTTTCCAATCTATTTCTTGGTGTTTCTCCTTTCGCCAAATATGCATGAAGTTCCATTCTCCAGTCTGCGATATTGTTCGTTTGTTCTTCTTCTTCATTGTCTATTATCATCACATCCACTTCTTCTTCTTCTTTATTGATTGATAGTGACAGAAGTGTTTGTATTTTTATGCATCTCGCAGTTGGATCTGTCATCATGCTTGAGATGAAAGCAAAAGCGTCTGCGAGTCTGTTATCCTTTCTTGAAATGTGCCTCCATTTTATTTTTTGGATTTTCGCTGACAATTCTTCAACCAGCTTCTTGTATTTCTTCAAGGATGGTTCATTTGTAGTATACTCTCCCTTTATTTGGCGAATAACTAGCTGCAAATCACTAGTGATCCTGGCATTTTCTAGTTTCATTTCTATTGCGAATTTTAAGGCATGTATCACAACTTCATATTTTGTTTCATTATTAGTGGATGCAAATTCCAATCTGAATGAAAAATCCATCTTTATTCCTTCCGGCGAAATTAAAACAATTCCAACTCCATTTCCTTCTCCATTTGATGATCCATCTACCAATATCTCCCATCTATTTGGTTCTGTTAATAAATCTTTTGGATCTCCGTGTTCTTCTTCTATATCCATCATTTCTTCTACTGCTTCATCTTCTTCTAAAGGAAATTCTGCCAAGAAATCTGCAACAACTTGTGATTTTGGTGAAGACAAAATTTCATATTTAATATCAAAGTGGCCTACTTGTGCATTCCATCTCTCCACTCTTCCTGATCTTTTAGAATTCTTCATCACTGATTCAATTGGTACTTTTATTAATACCTTTATCTTGTGCGCTTGAAAATATATGCAGAGCTTAAATGATGCATAAACTAATGCTAAGATTAACTTCTCAATCTTTGAGTAATTCTTCTCGGCAGTATTAAAAGTTTTGCTAATGTAATAACTGGGTTTCTCCACTCCTGCGTCTACTCGCAATAACACGTCACTTAATGCATGCGACGTCGTCGCAAGATAGATCAATAATTCTTCTCTTGATTCTGCTTTTTGTAAAATAGTTGTATTCATAAGATGTTCTTTGATCCCTTGAAAAGATTTTTCACATTCATCAGTCCATTTAAATTTCGCACCCTTCTTGAGTATATCGAAAAAATATTTGTATTTGTCTGATGATCGCGAAATGAATCTCCCCAGCGAAGCTAGAAGCCCATTCAACTTTTGTACATCTTTTATTGTTGCTAGTGTTGACATGTCACGAACTGCTTGCACTTTTTCTGGATCAACCTGTATCCTTCCTTTGATACAATGTAGCCTAAATTTTTTCCCAATGCAACTCCAATAGTACACTTCTCAGGATTCAATTTAATGTTATACTGCCGCATTTGCTCAAAAATATCCCTCAGGTCTTGTACATGGTCTTTAGATTCTTTACTCTTTACTAACATGTCATCCACGTATACTTCTAATGTTTTTGCGAACACCTTCTCTACCATTCTTTGGTATGTCGCTCCCGCATTTCGCAAACCAAATGGAATTTTCGTGTAACAATATAAACCTCTAGGGGGGAAGAAAGCAGTATGTTCTTGATATTCTTCAGCGAGAGGAATTTGGTTATACCCTTTGTACCCATCTAAGGACGATATTCTATCCTTTCCCGCTGCGGATTCCACCATTTGAGGAATATCTGGTAACGGAAAACTATCTTTGGGGCAAGCTTTGTTTGAATCAGTGAAATCTATGCAAATCCTGTTTCCTTTGTTTTTCTTTGGGACAGTGACCATATTCGCTATCCATTCTGGGTATTTAGCTTCTCTTATGATTCCCGCATCAAGCATTTTCTGTAGTTCTTCTTCTATTTGGGAATGGTAAGTTGTTGCAATTTTTCTTATTCTCTGTTTAAATGGTCTCACATTTTTGTTAATCTCCAACTTGTGGCATGCAATTGATGGATCTATTCCCGATATCTCATCCATGCTTTCTGCGAAAAAATCTTTATATTCTCGCAACAAGTTAACAATTCTTTCTTCTTCTTCCACATCCATTTTGGTTCCAATTCTCAATATTAGAGGTTCTTCTATAGTCCCAACGTTTATTTCTTTTGTTGTTTCTGCGGCAGTGTAACTGGGTTTAGGTTCTACCATTGGTGTTGGTTCTTTTATTGTTTTCATAGGTCCTTCTCCTTTTTCCGAAATTTCGCTGGGTATTCCTTTGCCTTCTTTTGCCCTTATCATACATACTCTAAATTCTTCTTCTTTCTTTGTTTCCTTTGCCAACTTTCTGCGAAATTGTTTCTTTTTTGCTTGTCCTTCAAAATGCTTTACTCCAATTTGATGACATAATTTCGCATTGTCGACATCTCCTATGATTTCACCTATTTCATTTGGTGTGGGGAATTTAATACATTGATGCAACGTTGATACTATAGCTTTTATCGCATGTATCCATGGTCTTCCTAATAACATATTATATGGCGATTCCATATCCACCACGCACAGTGTTACATGTGTTTCGATCTCTCCAAGTGGAATTCGTACCACTATCTCTCCTTTAGGTTTTGTTGTGGATTTTCCAAAGTCGTGAACAAAATATGTTGAACTGGACATTTCTTCATCTTTAAATCCCATTCCCCGGAATGCCTGATAAAATATTATATCCACTGAACTTCCTGTATCGATTAAAGTCCTGTTCAATATCCATTCTCCCGTGGATTTTGTTGTTGTCTCCTTCTCTTTTCGCGTAATAGGCATTGTAATAACCAATGGAGATGTGTGGTTCAAATTTTCTTTTGGTATTTCTGCCGTCATGAATGTAATTTTTTGCTTTTCCCAATCTTTCAAGGGTGATGTCTTTTCTACCGCCATAACCTTCCTTCCTTCAAAATTTCGTTTATGTATTCTTCCTTTGATGTTTTCATGGAATTCATTAACCATCGTTTTTGTTATCATATTACACTCCAATCTTTTGTCATCTTCATTAATTCTAATCATCTTTCTTTTAACTGGTTCACTGATTTATTTAATCACTTTCTTGATTTGAACATTCTCAACAATAATCTTCAACTTTCGATCTTGAATTCCCTGTTTCTAGCGCCATTATGTAGCTGCAGGAAATCCTACACTACACCCCTCATATGATTTCATTATTACTCAACTCATTTTTAGGTTTACACTCTCAACTCATTTTTAGGTTTACACTCTTAATTTTATTGATCAATCTTTGAATGTTCTTACAAGAAAAGATAAGGAATCAAGAATGACCTCTGCTCTAGACTTTCTCTCTCCTATTTACTTGTTTCTTACTCAAAAAAGATCTCTCGCTTTTCTTTACAACTTGAACGACTATTTATAGGGAAATACATAGTGGATGAAAGCTAATCTGTCCTTTATTTTCGGATATGACTTGCGACATTCTCGCAATCTTACAAATGTTAATCTCGCAAACTCTCTAATTTTCGCAGGATCATCACATCTTTCTCAGGATTTTAGCTGACGTCGTTTATTATATCATTCCTGAAATTGTTCTGCGACGTTGTTGTGTTGTGTTGTTGATAGTTTCGCTGAAATATTGTCGTTGCGAGATTCTGATCCTACAAACTTGTCGACTGATCAAGCATTTATAATACATTTCTCTGAATGTCATAACTCATTTGGTCAGTATTATGACTTATTATCAAAATGTCGACTAAGGAAGTCTTCCAGTTTTGTCAAACATTCCCACATTTCATATTTTCAATTCTGAAAGTGTTGATTTCTTCTGTAATTTGGGGAATGAAACCACTAAACAGCTTTGCAATCCCCTTTTTAGAGGTGTTTGACTAGCGTGGTTTCATTTCCTTTACAAATAAAATTCTCGAAACCAATTTTTTTCCCAAAAATCTTCTAACAAAATCCGTAAGTTCAATGTAACCAAAACAAAATTCATAACTTTTAATTCAACTAATTAACCAACTAAAGCACTTAAGCTAAAGATATTTACTAGATGACCACTGCCACGGTGGGGAGGGCCGACCGAAGATTGGATTGTAAAAGAAACCTTGTGCCTAAGTAAAAGTACCATTTTTCTTGAAACAGAGGGAGTACATCATTTTATTAGTGGCAAAGGAAAATTGGTTGATGCATACATAAACCAACATATGGTTACATAAAGTATTATGTATCCTTTGTGGTAGTTTGCATAATGGATATATACATTTATTTTTGAAAATTGTGCCTAAAATGATAAATACCTATGAATTTTTCGTAAAAACCGTAAATTTGATACTGTTGTTTGTACTCATTACGCAATTTTTTTAAAACCTTTCAAACGAGAATAATTTTGTAAAATTCTAAGGAACGGATTTTTAGATATGTTATATAAAAGTTTGGTTGCCAATTATACCCCTAAAAAATAAGATATGTAAGGAATTATAATATAATTTGACTCTTATATCTACTTGCCCTCCCTCTTTGGTTTATTTACGAAAATGTCTAATACCTTATAGCCCTTCCTTTTTGGTTTATTTACGGAAATATCTAATACATATTTGCCCTTCCTCTTCGGTTTATTTACGAAAATGTTTAAAGGAAAAAAACAAAATTTGATTCAAAGGGGCAATGTCGTCCTTTCATCATCGAACCAAATCCAATATTTTGTGTCAAATTGAAAAAAAAAGTCACGCTTCACATCGATACAAAGTCACCATATATTAATAGAGTCCTCCCTCGCTTCGCTCGGTCGGCCAATTAGTGCTAATTAAATTAGGACATTTTAGTCATTTTTGAAAATCATAGTTATAAAAAGGTATGAGCTGTGTCTCCATGATAGCCTAGGCTATCAGACGGACGTCATTTAACGAGGACCCTGATCCGGCGGTTGGGAAGCTGCGGATGGAGTTTTTCAATGGACGACTAGGAAAGTTCTGTTAATGTTAAGTTGGTCATGTGGGTAAACCAAATATTGGGCGGGTTTAAGCTCTTGGCCTTCTCTCTCTGTTTTCCACGTAGAGTTGTGAGGTTTCTTCTTCTACTTACTGAGTTTTTCTTTGGTTTCTCCGACACTGCCGCCATCACAATTACCACCAGAAGCTATACCTTCATCTACTTCTCCTTCTCGAGGAGCAACAATGATTCGAAGTTAACCACACATCTTCTGATATTTTAGTTGATTTCAGTTGGTCATGAAGGGATTTGCTAGGTAAGAAGAGATTTTGTAATAGTAATTGAATTTTGTTAATATTTTAGAAATTAAAACCTAGAGTTTCATATATCTGGTGGTAAATTTGGGGGGTTTTAAATATATTGTTATAAGTTTAATGGTTGTTGTGTTAACTTGCTAAGAAATACCAATTTATCAATTTCTTATATGATTTTAGGGTTTTCTGTTCGTTTTTGTTTCGAGTTATTTAGTTGCTCTTTTATATGCTTTTGATTTTTTTGTTTCTGCAATTTTGTTGATGAGTTTTTGCAAATTCTTGGGTAATTCCATTCCATTTTTGTAGATTGGTTAACAACCTGTGGACAATGGCATTCAATATATAGATAAAAAGTCAACTTGCTGGGGTTTAGGTGCCTTCATTAGCTCCTTACAGATTGATTCCAGACATGAATCTCCTAATTGAGGCCTATTGTTTGCATACAATTGAGTTTGTGTTTGAAAATTAGGTCAAAACAATGTAAGAGTTTTGATTTTTGGTATCAGCGTTTTCTCTGACTTGCGGACTGAATTTCTTAGGGCTTATGAGATGTTCACTTCGTGCAGGTTGCTTGAATAAAGTCAGATAAATAAATTGAGTTTCATTCAGTTGCATTACGTTGTTTTCTGATTAGTTAGTTCATATTTTTGTTCTTGCTTTTCACAATATGTTATTGCGATTGTCATCCTTCATACAAGTTAAATATTAGATTGTATTGATGGCATTATCTTATCGGTGAGCAACGATGATGGTTGGTTCAGATTCCAGCATAAAATGGAAAGATTAGCATTTCTGTCTATATGTCTATTTGATTAGAGAAACAAAAATCCCCAGTCTAATTTTATACAACTATATGCAGGTACAAATTAGGGGAGGAAAACATTTCTAGCTAGATGTCTCAGCAGCTTGGTTTTTCGAGGCAAATCAGGCTCCAAAGGAAGCTTCTCAATAAGGATGTTGAGAAGTCATTTAGAAGGCAACTCAGGAAATGTGATAGCCATTTGTATACGTTTCCGGTTAGTAGATTTTTTGGTCTCTTTAAACAATACATAAAGGGTTATTATGGGACTATGTCGCCAATTTAGGTATTGGTAGACAAATTCGTCCTGACCGATATAGCGGTACAAGACGGCAAGTAAGAGAGGACATGGATGACACTGAAAATATAGTACTGCTCATTGGAGATGATAATTTATCACCGAAAGGATAGTTTACACATGGAGAAAGACACAGCAACATAGTGCGGAACATTCCCAAAATTGCATTTGAGTGCAGTTTACATAGTTTGACTGGATAATCTGAATTATTAATATAATAAAACAAAAGGTAATCATTACTGATTTGACTGTCCATTTACTTCCTAGATTTTGTCTACTGGATATGAGCTTTTTAAACTTCAACGTAAGCGCTTTTTTCCCTACCCATCTACTATGATACGCAGGGAAAAAACGTTTTCAACTTGGATGTCACTACATGAAACTGGATAGTATTGTCCAATTGGCTACCTGTAGGAGTTGTTTAAGAGAATATTTTCTCAACAGGATATGTACGTATGGTGACCTACAGTATTTTAACTGGATGATCTGGATTATTAGTATAATAAAACAAGAGGTAATCATCACTGATTTAACAATCCATTTACTTCCTAGATTTTGTCTACTGGATATGAAATACGTTCTCGCATTTATTTTAATTTTAATTTATATCTATCGTGGCAGTGACTCCCTACTACAGTAAGTAGAAAGTATATTCTAAATGTGACCTCAGCTGGAGAATGAGAATGGTGTATTCGTCATATATTACTTGCAAAAAAATCTTATCAGGTTTGAAATATCATCAGATAACTTGGAAGAATTGACAGTGTGACTTATTATAATTTAAATTTTTTCTAGGTGGTATTGTTGTCACTAATGTTGTATCTGCAATTATTTTACAGATGAACAAAATAACTTCGTGGAAATGCTCATTCTCCTGAAGTATGGGTAACAAAGAGAAGATTGTACATCTTCGTCGTCTTTTAAGCAGACAAACAATGTTCGTAACTATATTACTGGATGTGCTTTTCATGGGTAGGTTTGATGTGGTGGTAAATGGTGAATTCTCTCTAAGTCTTCACAATAACAAACGAGAGAATAGGTAGCAGGATCCTGTGTGCGACAGAGATATGTTAATTCTTGAAAAAGTGGGTACTTACTACCACTGTATAGGGTTGCGTATGATGATATCCTGTTGTAACAGCACGACTGCCACAAAGCCATGGCGTTGGACTTTGTGGCAGTAGATAGAGCTACTTTTAAGAAGTTATATCTAGAGGCAATCCAAATATATTTGAACCAATGAAAACTTGATAATTGTTGTTGTTGGGGCTTTCGATGCAATAGTAAGACAGGTATGGTGTATTCTCACAAACATAGTCAGGTGTTAACCTTGGTTCCATCTCTTAATTGCTTAATTTCCTCACTAAATAACGCTATTTTACGTTTTTAATTTCTTGATCTGTTCTAACAGTTTCGTTATATATAATTGGGTGGAAACCCTAATTTTGTTTTCACCATCATCAAACTATCAGCATCAGGCTATTGAAGCGAAATATGAAGAATCCCTGGTGATTTCACGGGTTTTCTTTCTGTGGTAAGTTTTTTTTTATAAAAAAAACTAATTTATTTTGTAGAACTTTTAAACCCTGATTATTATTTTTTGGTGACATAATTTTAGGAATTCTTAAATAGGTCCTGAATTTTGTTTGTTGGTAGAGAAGAAGATGTATTTAATATGATGAAATCTGAGTACTACATGATTTAACCATTCAATTTCAATATGAGGTTAACATTCAATCATCTTAGATTTTTGAATTATGTAAATTGGAATTGACTAATATACTATTCTAATCTTCACTGCCCTAATCTTCACTTACGGCTTTCCCTCTCCCGTATTCTTTTTATCTTACAACTTTCCTTTTCCCTGATCTCTTTTAGTCTCTTTATTTCTCATCATATTTTGTCATCTTGACTCAGTGTTATGTTGATTTGTTAACAGGTACATAAACGAGAATTCTCAACCAGGTGAGAATTTGACTCACTTTTATGTACTCTTTTCTCTCGGTGTTCTGTTTTCCCCCCCCGTAATACAGTATCAATAGGTCCCTAATAGCGACTATGTACTTACCATATATTACATGAATATCGAAGCTACGGAATTTTCCATCTAACACCTGCACCAGCTTTTCTAAAAATATTTCGCTCATTGTTGTTTTGTTTTAGGGACAATCAGAGGTTGTATTGGAGCTGAGGTCGTAATAAGCATTTGAAATATATCCTCTGGCCAAATTTCATGGTACGTTGCAGATGTATATCTCTTATTTGCTGCATACAGTTCAGTTGACTTGCAATTTTGATTATTCCATCTTTATTTTTATGTAATATTATGTCAGAGTATTGTGTGTGACTTTGATACCTTATTCGAGTAAATGACTCAGGTGGCAGAGCTCAGTGCGACACTAACATGAGATATTTGAATCTACCAACTCCAATGAAGATCTATAATTGTTATAGTATAATGGGTAACACAATTGAAGTATTTACTATTGGAATTTCTGTTTTGGTTAATAACAATTTTTAATTGATTTTAAAATCCACAGACAGATGTTGTTTGGTTGCATTTAGTCTCTAGCTATTATACTTTGCTTGCCCAGCTATTTTTTGTTTGTAAAAGACGAAAACCGCAGTTCTACAAAGTAATGGCCTTCATTTGAGATATTCTGTTGTGCACCTAATTTGGCATCTTTTTTACATGGCTTTTATTGGTACAATCTGAAATTTTACACCTTTGAGGCAGAAATTACAATCTAAGTTGAACATTCATTCAAACTGGAGGTTCAAATCACTGGGGTAACATCTGATTTTTTCTTCTTTGCTCTCTTGCCACCCATGTAAGTAGATCTCTTTACATGAGTGGGAAAAACCAATTCGATTTTACTTCTTCATTGGTTTTTCTGAAACTAAAGATGTGAATGTTAAATGCTTTAGTAGTTTTAGTTCAATTGAATTGATGGGTAAATTTATTTTTTCAGGGTATAAATATGCCGAAATGGATAGTATGCCTGCTGTTATATTCCTTTGAATAATGTGATTGTTGTTGATATCATATGCAGTCTAGCATATCACAGTTTTATCACTATGTGATAAGATTGTCGGTACTAAAGCTACATTAGTGGAGGGAGTCATGACCCTTAGGTTTTGGTGGCTTCTCTACTTAACTATGAACATCTTGGGAAAGAGGTTTATTAGCGTGTCGCTCTTAACTCAGTTTCAGCCTTTACTCTGATTGTTTCTTAGTTATATACAGGTGTCATACATCTAACGTCCCTCTCTTACATTTTTGTGTTATATACCCTTGCATCTCATTATTTTTCAGGCGGAATCCAATATAGTTGTGGAATACTGAGTACTGAGCATGAAGATTCGTGATTTTCTTAAATTTATTATTAATAATAATGCAATCTTGAAACACTGTGGTAGTAGTTATTCTTATGTAAGAAGAGCTTTACCTTATATGACCTCGAGTAGCTGATAATTGCAGCTCATATCCTTGCACGTTTTGCATTATTGATTTGGTTCCCCTTAATTAGAATACGTAAGAAACTATATGACTCTCATCTGACATTTGCCATGCGAGAGGCCCAACAGTAGACCTCCAGGATCATATGGTGGAAAATCAAGTGTTGCTGAAAAGTCGCAGTGATCCAGAAGCATGTATTTTAGTCCAGATTGAGTTCGTGTTAGAAGCAGGGTCTCCGGATTTCAATGCAGTTTCTGCTACGTTGAAGAGCTCTAATGTAGAAGTTTCTTTATTCCACCTCCAACACATAGAAAGATCTATCCGAAGTCTGTTACCCCTGGATATAGCAACGTTCACAGCTTCAACTGACACCAGCAAGTGCTCCATCTAGAATTCTTAAACCTAAACGAGTTGATGTTGATACTATTTCAGTTTTATTTGTGTAATCAATATAAATTGTTTACTCTTCTGACTTTTCTTTCTGATGCCATGTTACAAATGCAGCTACACTCTAAGCACGTTAGAGAGAAATTCAGACAAGAACCCTCAAAAGCAAGTTAGAGAGAATCAGAAGGTAAGTGCATGTTTGCCGCACTCCATTGTTAATACTGGGTGTATTTTGTCCATTTTATTCTTATAACTGCTATTGCTAGCAGTCTGATGTAAAATTTCCTTTTTCAGATGAACGGCTCAGGCTTCATAGGCCTGATTCGTAGATATATATGCTCAGGCTTCCGCTTCATAATATCACTGAGATAGTCATTCAAGTGCTACCCCTGCAAAAAAAAAATGGTAATGAAGAACCCCCGCAAAATCACAAACTGATCTGTAAGACCTAAGGCGAACAACTTTCCTCCGATCACATTAACATAAAGTGATTTTTCACGGTCGAGGAGGTACAATAAACCGTAAACGGGTGCAAAATACTGGGAGGTTTATTCTTAAACTAATTCACTTTCATGGTAAATACTTCGGTATTAGTTGAATTGATCTACATCACTTTTCTTTATGTAGGAGTTGTAGGAAGCAGCTACCTACAATAGCTGTGAGCGCGAACAGATTTATTGGTTTGTTGGTCTTTGCATCTCAATATATCCAGGTAACAACATGTAACATAAATATGGATTCATTTTCTGCCATTAACAAAGCTCCATTATCCTAAAAAAAGGAAACATAGCGTTTTTTAAGCTCATTGTTTCATGTTCATCAGTTGGGAAACAAAACTCAATTATTTCTTCCAAATCCTGTTTAAATATTTTATGGATAATTTCTTAGAACACAACTGTTTTAATATTCAGAGTCCTTATCGTTTGCGTAGTGGTAGGTAACATTTTAGTCGTGATTTCTAGACTTAGATTTTTTTAAAGAACCATTAATTGAGGGATAAAAATGGAATTGGGGGATATAAGAAAAGGACAAAAACTGGTTCCAGATATCAATTCGGGGTCACCCCTTATCTAAGTATTTTACGTATTATCTAATCTACCCCTCACTAATCAGGATTAGTGATTAATAATAATTAGTAAAATCTTAAGATTTTTGATAAATGATTAGTGTGTGTTTTATTTGAATTTGGGTGAGTGAGGTGAGAGTAGAAGGAGGGAAAAATATTTTTGAGTGGAAATTTTTTTGTGAAAATGGAAGATGATTGTGAGGAGAGAATTGCAGCTGCTGAATCTTTAGATCTACTACAACTAGGAGCTAACGACAACAACTCTCAATTGCAACTATTTGTTAAGCCAACACCCTTGAATGATGATTTTTACGAGTATGGAGAGTTTTTCGAAGAAAGTACACAAGAAAGTAAACTTGCACAACATGCAAGCATCCCCAATACACAGGTAAAGCTGCTAGGAGGTTGAAAAATCGATTTTTTCTTTAAACCCACCATTTTTTCAACTGTAGAACCTCGGTGCCGGCATGGCATTCATACTACGACCATGCCGGTAAAGCGATATCCCCAAATTTGAATATTGATCCGGCATAGTATTCTACCAAAAAACTATGCCGGTACGCAGTTAACTTTTTTACCTACCAAGGAATATACTACGAAATATTAAACCGGCATGGGTTCATTGATAGGTTACCATGCCGGAACTGCATGAAAAACATAGAAACATTTCCATGTAAACCCAAAAACCGGCATGGAAAATTAATAACCATCAACGCCGGAACCAGTTACCGGCATGGTACCATCAATTTCGAGAATGCCGGCAGTGGAACCGGCGTTGTTGAGTTTCAAATTTACAATGCCGTTACCTACAAAAAAACATACATGAATAAATGTTTTCCAGAGCTAAATACCGGCATTACATATCAATTAATTGGAATGCCGGTAGCGTGTATCGGCTTGGGACAATAAATTACGATAGTGCCGACACCTTGTTTTCCGGCGTTGCTGTCTAATGAATAATGTATGCCGGAATATGTTTCAAATTTGGTCTTCAGTTTTGGCTAAGTTCGACAATGCCGGAACATTGGTCGAGCATGCCGGTACTTGTTTCCGGCATAGTGTTTTAATTTCGTTTGGAACTAATTTTCGTTCGATCTTTAGGTGGTGACATATATTGATCCAAAAAATGCAAAGCCGCTTTATCGGGATACGTCGGAATACTATAAAATACCTCTGGTATGTGACCAAAGAATACTTTACTAATGATTGCTAGTAATGAACCTTCTAATTAATGTGAAATTGATCTTATGTAGGGAATAATAGATCGAAATGAAGCAATCGTTTGGGCTAAAGAGACGGCTCTTAAGAACATGTATGTGTTGGTGAGGAATACTGAACGTTCAAAGAGGCGTTTTGAGATGGCTTGCGAGAGAAGTGGGAAATACAAGGAGAAGAATAGACACAAGAGAAAAGATTATGTATATCCAAAGAAGACTAATAGGGTATACAAGACTCGTGCGAGGAAGAATGATTGTCAGTTTAAGCTTGTTTTCCGTTTAAATGACATGAACAATTGGGATTGTGAGGTTTTGTGTGGCTGTCATAACCACCGGGATCCGAAAGATTTTGTTAGTCACTCCCTAGTTGCGAAGTTGAAACCTCATGAGTTCGATGATGTAAAGAGATTGACCAAAACACTTATCAAACCGAGACAAATTCTCAGAGGCTTCAAGGAAAAGGATGAGTCCAACGTGTCTTCTCTACGTACAATTTATAGCGCACAGGCAACTATTAGAAGGGTGGAATGGGAAGGGAGGTCCGTTATGCAAGAATTTGAGAAGATGGCTTGGGATTAAAACTACACGCGTATCATTAAAAGAGGTCCGGACGAGAAGCCCCTTCAAATATTCATTTCGCATCCTTTGCTTTCACAATTGGCAAATACATGTTGTGGTGTTCTTATGATGGATTGTACCTACAAGACAAACAAATACAATATGTCGTTCAACATCGTGGGGCAAACCTCGGAAAAGGTAACATTCGCATTGGCTTGGTGTTTAATGGAAAACGAGAGGGACTATAATTATCATTGGGCATTACGACAATTGAAATTATTCTTTCGGGAAAATCAACTTCCGAGGGTGATCGTAACCGATCAAGATGATGCAACTTCCAGGAAAATCAACTCCCGGACGCACAAAATTTCCTATGTACATATCATATACGTCAAAATATCATAAAAACTTGCCATGCCTTGTTTGAACCCACTAAGGCGGATATTAAGAAGAGAATGATTGTTCAACTAGAGGAAGATGTTCGAAAGAACAAACTATCCCCTAAAGAAGAAGAAGATGAGAGAGGCAAGATAAAGGAGCGAGTGGACAAAGAACATGCGGAAAATCATAAAAAGTGGTTGGAATTTCTAAGAGATTGGGAGAAAGTTTATTGGTCTCTTACCGAGGTTATGTACGAAAAGAGATTGGAGAAGTTTATTGCCGATTGGAACGAAGTCTATCCGACTGTCGTCTGATATTGTCGGACTCAATGGTTGGATAAGTTCAAGGAAAAATTTGTGCGTGCATGGACAAAACGGTATAGACACTTCAAGACTGAAGCAACTAGTGCAGCGGAGTCCGCTCATGGGAGATTTAAAGATTTCATCCAGTCCGGTCAAGACAATGTGGTTACGGTCACCGAGGCAATGGAGCAATACTTTAAGGCTGATATCAATAGGATCAAGGTGGCTTTTGAGAAAAGCTCAATGGAAAGGATGACTCAATTTCTTCGTTATCGTAAGTTGCTCCAAGGAATAGAATTCAACGTCTCTCATTGGGCAATAAAACATATGATGAGACAAATGGAATATGAGAAAAATTACGGAAAACCGGGTGATGTGTGTATTTGTCCCAACATGTCCTCATTGGGGCTTCCGTGTCGTCATATGCTTGTGAAGTATGAAGAAGTGATACCTATTGAGGTTATTGATCCGTTTTGGAAGCAACTATCTTTCGACCCTCCCCCTTCGGGAGATCCCCAATGGATCTTCAATTTTGTCGATCTTTTGCTCGACGTTCTCCATTTTTTTCTTGGTCAACACCTCTCCTTCCTTGTTCTTTTTCTTAAAGAACTTTGACAAATTTCCAATCCACTTACGCTGTTAAGGAATTATTAAACATGTACTTAGTATGTACAATTGTATAACTTCATAGATATTGATTAAAAGATTACTAATGAACAAGACGTACGTACCAACAACGTAACGAGCTGTAGAAGTGCGGGTACAGTTGTCGGAGTTGTGGAGGGACGTGCTGGTGGTGGAGGAACTTCTACCACATCCGGGCGTACAACATAAGGATGTGAGTACTTCCGATGGCCTCTTAGGAAGGTTGGTTCACTCTCATAACCGTTTTCAGCCAATTCCCAATCATCCCTATCCAACAAAAGTCCTTGTTCTTCCCTCTCACTCCAATGCGCAAGAATAGCTTTTGGGTCGTAAACTACGAGAGTATTGTTCTCATTTGATTGGCATTGAGGAAAGTCATGAGAGAATTTCTGATAAGATGTGTCTGTGAGATCTTTCTGCTTGTACCCAAGTTGGCGCATTACACGTCGAGGGTTGTGCATACCAAATCCTTTTGGATGAAATAACGGTCCGTTGTAAAATGAAACATTGTCACGCCTTTCGAAGTGAACTCCTATATGGGTCAAACACAACATCTTGGACAACCATCGAATCCAAAGCCAATCTCATTGCTAACAACCGTTTCTTGTTATTGTGCCTTGGGGTATTGTTGAAGAAGTATTTCTGACCTAGATGCCTATTCTGTGGATAATCGGGGACAACCTCCAATCCTTTATACCGTATGAACAATTTTGTGAAGTGTTCATAAGCCCACACCTGCGCCAATGAAAGATCGTTCCAATGAAATGTATAAGAAAAAAAATAATTGGAAACTAACAAATTTAATGACAACAATCAAAAAATAAGTAGTTCACTATACCTTAATTACAGTGAAATTCCCATTAAATTGACAAGCGTAAGCCTTAGAAGCTCGACGCATTTCTGCCAAAAAATGTGCCAAAAAAGCAATGCCCCATGAATACTCATGAACCTTTTCCAACGAATCCAAGTATTGTAGGTTGTTCATATGCACCATGTTACCATTAGCGTCAGGGAATATAGCGGAGCCCAAGATGAACAACATATAAGCAGCGACAGTTTGCTGAACTTGTTCGGGATTCAATTCCTTGTTCTTCGTGTTCCCAAATAATTCAACGAGTTTTAGAATGTGATGGTCTTTGTTTGGGAACGCTTTGTCTTGTACATATTTGCCAAAGTGGTTTCCTTGTCCCATCCAAACAACTTAGAAGTCAGCTCATAGATCTTGTCCCATCCAAGGTCCTTAGAGTCATCTCCTACCTTAACGTCTTTCCCAAGTACCTCTAGACCTATTATCCTTTGGACATCTTCAGGGATAATGGTCATCTCGCCAAAAGGAAAATGCATGGTATCAGTTTCACCAAAAAACCGCTCCAAAAAGCAGTTCGCCGTGACGATATCAGTGGCCACATAATTTTTAATCACGGGATACAACGCAGATGTTTTTACTATTGCTTTAACAGCGGCACACTCATGCTTCAAAGGACATAAGTCCGTCTGTTGATGGCGGCTAACACGGAAGGCTTTTTTGTGGTCCTATAAAAACACACCAAACTTAATTCAATTCACTTGATTACAGATAAATAATACAATAACAAGATAAATAATATAATAAGAAGATGCAAACGTCTTACATAAGATTGATAGATCCAACGAGCTCAAGAGTCTTTGTAAGCAAATAAGAGTTGCGGGTTTATCGGTTCACCCCAATATTTGTCGTCATCGCGGTTTGGAATCATGTCATATTTATCAGGAAGGTGGGCTGGGGGTGCCTTTGGATAAACCCTAAAAATACTTCAATTCAACATATACATCACTTACCGGAGCAATTGTGTTATTTCAGCCTCACCAACAGACTCTTCAGGCTCCTCCATTTCTTGTGCTTTTGATTTCGATTTACCACCATCATCAGCAGATTCTTCAGGATTGGTTATGGGTTTTTCACGAGGTTTGCGACGACCCATTGTCTTTGGTATAGAAGATGAAACAAAATGGGAGAGTGACTACAAAGGGAAATTGAATAATTTCCTTTCTATAACCGTCACATAAATAGAATGAAGGAGTTTGTAACCGGCGCATAAAATGGTATTAAGGATTTTATAACCGTCAAATAAGTGGGATAAAATAGTTTGTGACCGTCAAATTAGTGAAATGAAGTAGTTTGTAACTGCCACATAACTTGTGTTTGTAACCGTCAGAATGCCGGCATGGAAAGATGGCAAAATTCAGTGCCGGTACTGGTGACAGTAAGTTTCAATTGTAACCATAAAACCGGTACAGTATGTTGATAACATTTCAACGCCGGTAGTGATTCTTGATTCATTATTAACGTGTCTCCAAAAGGTTTAAGCAAGCAAACTGACCCAAATTGTGATTCATAATACTAAGGAAAATAAATTAAAAAACATTAAACACATAAACAACGTTACACATAAGCATTAAACACATTAAATGAAAGATTTCAAGCTAATTGCAACTAACATCATTTCTTGGTACGAGATTCAACAAACAACGCAGCTTCGAAATGCCTAAAAGGCTCTTTTCTCCATTTGGTATATGCGGTCTGAGCTTGATACCTATTATCTTGGTATCTTGCGAGAAACTCATTGTATTTGCGACACAATTTTATGAGGGCAATTGTCCGATTCGCTACAAACTCATCCCCGTAATCCATTTTGCGTTTCTTGCACTTACCATCATATAACCTCGACATATAAGGACCATCCGCAACAAGACCCAAAAAAAGGTTTGAAGGGCGGTCATCTTCCAGCAAATCCGAAACTATGAAGTAATTCTTAATCCATTCGGTTTCTTCCTCAACATCCGCTTCTATCTTCGCTTGTTTTACACGTTCGATTATCTCTTTAGTTTCTTTGCGATATTTTTCTTGTATTGCTTCCTCTTCTTGTAATCTTTTCCTTCTAAGTATCTCTTCTTCCATTGCGGCAAGTGACTTGGTGGTTGGCTCCTTCCTTTTAAGTTTTCCTAGTATCATGGGAATTGAGTTGGTGGTGGATGTTGATTGATTCCCTATCGGAGTGGATTTTTTTTCATATAAAAAATCTCTGAAATCGGTAGTTCGTGATTTCTTTGCCATGAGAGAGATGTGGTGGAGGTCACCTTTTTTTTTTTTGAGGTATCAACTGCAATAAGTGTATCCATTCCTTTAAATAAATGAGGACACAACGGCTCTTTTCCACTTTAACATTCCGACATTGTCAGTATCTTAGATCCCACGCCGGAAATGGTCTTTACTGGTTTATGGTTCAAAAAAATAGCCGTTATGCACTCTATTCCGGCAGTGAACGTTAGATTTTCGACAATGCCGGAAACGGTTGCCGGCACGCTAATGTATATAACTAAAAAGCCGGAACATTGTTTATTGCACTCATAATTTTGACACTTAATTCCGGCATATAATAATATAAAAGATCCATGCCGGTACAAGGTACCGACATGGAATTATGCAAACATAAAATGCCGGAAATGTAATTTATTTGAAATTTAATCCTTGTCGACGGAACAACGAATGCACTCAGCATGTGCATCAAGCCTTTGAACCCCTAGGCGACCCTAGTGGACGAGTTATAGTCTCGTGAGGGTTTACATAGAGATCTACCCACAAAACCTACACACAAAATTCTAAAGCCATCAATCTTCGTCCGAGGACGATACACCCTCCATCATCTCCGGGCATACTCCGGGATTTGGATTCCATGAATTGGTAGCTTGAATCGAATGCGAATGCTTCCCCCTTTTCCTCCAAGTAGCGCGCTTTGACGACTTCATGCTACAAAAACATAACACAAACTTACTTGGTTAGTGGTGTTTAGTATGAAGATCAAACAACATGGATCACGTAAAATAAACCACAACAATACTTACAAATTGGTCAATGGACAAGTTAAAGTGGGGATCATTGAAAATTGGTTTTTGGATTTCTAAATAAGCAAGTATCGCACTTTCGATGACTTGGTGCCTATCATGAATCTGTTGAACACTTCTTCTATTCGGATTCCCAAAATCTTGCATATATTTGTTGTATACCTTACCCCAAAAGGTCACGGAATCCACCCTTACGAGGACTGGCTCCTAGCTCGAGTTTCCACGTACCAAGCTTTGGTGATCGCCAAATCTTCATTTGAATCAAAGGATGCCATTACTTTGTATGTTGAGGTATTGGTAGAGTTAGAAATATTATATAATGATATCAGCTTTTTAGAGTATATGGAACCAGGTGTGTGTTGTTTTGTAGGGAGAAAAAGTGTATTTATAGGATGGTGCCCAAATATGGCCGTTATTGTACTCAATCAATGAAGTTGTACTTGCAAAAATTTGAATTTTGAATTTTCCGGCATAGTAATAAGGATAAACGACGCGTCGGAAGTTGGAGACGGCGTTGTTTCCTATATATCATCAATGTCGGTACCTGGTTTATTATACACAAAAACAATATAGTGCTTGATACTTTATACCGGCATGTAATAAATATATAAAATCCATGCCGGTTCTTGGTACCGACATGGAATTATGTAAACATAGAATACCGGAAATGTAATTTATTTCAAATGTAATCCTTGTCGACGGAACAACGAATACACTTAGCACGCACATCAAGCCTTTAAACCCCTAAGCGACCCTAGTGGACGAGTTATAGTCTCGTGAGGGTTTACATATAGATCTACCCACAAAACCTTACGAAATACCTAACCAAATGCCCTAAAAACCTAAGCAAACACCACTAAACTATCAATCTTCTTAAGAAGAATCCGTCTCCGATTCACCCAGCTGGTGGTACTCCGTGACTTTGGTTACAATACGGTTGACGTTGGCTTCAAACATGAATGCTTCCCCCTTTTCTTGTAAGTAACGCGTTTTCACGGCTTGATGCTACAAAAACAACACACAAACTTTGTCTGTTTCATAAAATTTGCAAACGAGTAAATTATGTCGAATTAATCATAAAGATACTTACGAGTTGTTGGGGGGACAATGTATTGCGGGTAGCGTGATTGATCCAGTGTTTCATTTTTAGATACTCAACCACCGCATTTAGGATGATGTCGTGTCGTTCCTCGATTTGTTTGGCATTTCTTCCTTTCGGGTTACCGTAATCGTGAATAAATTTGTTAAAAATCTTCAACCACATGGTGACTATGCCGGTGTTTGTGAAATTCAAAAAAAAAAACGTCTAGTTTTTTGAAAAATAAGACCGTTGGTGATTCATTTGTATATAATACCCCCCATTCCTTGGGAAAAATCTACACAAACCACCCACCAAATAACAAAAATCCTTCTCTCAAGAAAGCAAGCACGGTTAAAGCTTCGCAAGGGATGGGAGATTCATCATCTAGCTCTATTTGAAAAGTAAGTAGAATAAACATTACTAACAATATAATCTTCACTACTATGACGCATAACTAATATAATCTTCTCTTACAAAGTCACCATTGCAAGTGTCAAATTTGAAAGTCACCTTCTCATCTAGCCATGGACTGTCCTTTTATTTATTCAAAGTGTAGAAGCTGTGATGGGACACGCCGGTTTTGGATTGCAAAAACTGATGATGTTGAAAATGGAAGAATGTTTCTAAGGTGTTTGAATCACCCAAAGTGCGATGAGTTTCAATGGTTTGACAAAGCTGTTGAACTAGCAGAGTCAAGAAAAAACCACAAGGGCCAATGCAAGCCTATCGATGGGTGTGATGGGTGTTATATGAAGGGAAAGGAATATGTTGAAAGAGAAGAAGAACCAATGAAGATGATCCTTGACACCCCCATCCCGGACGATGTCTTCGAACAGATTCGGGAAACGCTCAAAGGTTCCGCAATTGTTGAAAAGGGATGGAAATAGTTAATCTTTATCCAAATGTAATTCATTCTATGTTTTTTAGCATGTTTTAATTTAAAGTATCAAATCTAATGTAATATACTTCTTAGGAATGAAATAAAAGAACATTCGAAATGGATTTATACTCAAAACTAGCAGACTGCCGGCATAGAAGCGACCAATATTACAGTGCCGGTTTTCTGTCGACTATGAAAATTTGGGAAAAAAATCATAAAACCGGCATAGATTGTAGAAAAACGACTATGCCGGTACCTTCCAATTTCTATAAAGGAACATGAAATTTTTAATCTTCTAGTTCCGGTATGGTTTTATGAACCATTTCCTTGCCGGTACAAGAAACCGACAATGAACTGTAATTTTCTCGCATGCCGGAACCTGTACCGGCGTTGTTGAACCAAAGCTTTTCCATGCCGGAAGCAGTAGTAAATAAATCTTGCAAAAATAACATTTCACTAAAAATCTAAACATGTTCAACATAAAGCAATCACTCGAAACCTAAACATGATCAACACAAACCAAACAACTGGATTCTGCTTAAATGTTCTTAATCCAGGTAACATAAACTAAAAGCAAACCAAACAACTAAAGAGTTAACCATGAGGTACAAACAAAAACAAGTTCGTAATTTTTCAAGACGTAACAATCACCATCCAGAAAAAGAAACACAACTAAATAGTTAATCAATTGGTCTTTTGCTTCTTTTGTGCCGGTTTCTTCCTAATTTCACCAAACAAATCCCTTGCACCAGGGTAAGTTTCTTCAATTTTATCAAGCTTCTCCACGACTTCCTTCACTTCTTCATTGGATAGCCCCGCTCCTTCATCGTACTTGCAATATAACTGCTTCCTCAACTTGCCAAGACGACGCCGCTAGTTTCATACATACAACACATAATTAGTATATATATGGTAATATAAGATTATGTGTACATTAAACGACTAAGTAATTAATAATACTTACTAGCAATCCAACGGTCTTATTAAGTTGGGCGATCGTAGGTGGTGGAGGTGCGGGAGTTGGAACGGGAGGGTGTTTCTGGGGTGGAACTTGGACGTCATCCGGGAGGACGACAAAAGGATGTGACCATTGCAGGTAATCTTCCATGTATTTGGCATCAACCTCATCACCGTTTTCCGCAAGTTACCACTTATCCCACTGACTAATATCTACCAAACGACGTGGTTCCCTATCCCTCCAATCTGTTGGATCCGGTTTTGGATCATACTCTACATGCAACCGATTAGGAGTTGAAAAGCACCGAGAAAGGTCAAGAACAAAACATTGAAAAGAGTCCGTCTTGATACGTGATAATTTATTGAATCCAAGTTGGCGCATCACACGTGTAGGATTGGCCATAACGTATCCTTTTGGGTGGAACAACGACCCATGGTAGAATGCAACGTTAGCATACCTCAAAACTTGGCGGTTTCCTCTAACCTCCTTGTAAGGGTCGTAGACAACATCTTGGGTACTCATCGCGTCCAAATCCAACCTCATATCGATCAGTCGACCTGTGTTACCGGGATTCGGAGTGTTGTTGAACTCGTATCTCCTTGTTATAGGCGTATCGGGTTCGGGAAGGTCTTTGATCTTCAAGGAGGTCCAGTCCTTGAACAAGGTGGGGAAGTGTACATAAGCCCACACCTATTCCAAGGTGAAGCAATAAGTTTTGTTTCTAAGTTCACGATAAGGGTACATGTGAACAATATACATAATAACATAAGTTTAAAAACAAAATTACCTGCAGTAGAGTGAAATTCCCGACAAATTGGTTGGTTTTAGCCTTAGAGGCCCTTCTCATCTTCATCATCAAATGTGACATTAACGCGGTGCCCCAAGAATAACCATAGACATCTTCCAATGGATCCAAATACTGAAGGTAGTTCGCACTAACCCTGTTTCCATTAGTGTCAGAGAATACCCTAGTGCCCAAGATGTATAACAGGTATGCAGCGGCAGCATAACGAATTTCTTCAGGGTCCCATCCATCCTCCAAACATCTTTGCTTTGTGTTTTCAAACTTCTTCTTAAGCAGCGCCAACTTGATTGTCTTTGTCCTACCAGATTTGGATTCATAAAAGCTCTCCTCAGAAGTTTTGTAGTCCCAACCCAACAACTTCTTAGTCAGAGCGTGCAACTTCGACCATTCTAGGTCCAAAGACTCAACTCCTTCTGCAATTGATTTTCCGGCAACATTCAAGACTAGAATGTTTTGAGCATCATCAGGGATGAAGGTCATCTCCCCAAAAGGGAAGTGCATGGTATCGGTTTCAGCATGATACCTCTCGACGAAGCAATTGACAGTCACGAAATCAGGCTTCACATAATTTTCAACCAAAGCATATAGACCAGATTTCATTACTATTTTTTGGACCTCTTCACATTCATTGGACAATTTCCAACAATCCGCGGCTTGGTTTCGGCAAACACGCACAACCTTCGTATGATCCTACAATTAGGAGACAATACAATTAAGATATTTTACATAAATACACAACAATACATAGGTTTGATAGATAGTACGAGCCCACGAGTGCTTGTATCCAAATAGTGTTTTCGGTTCTGGAGCTTCACCCCAAATCTACCACGTTCAAGGTCAGGTATCATGTCATTAATATGAGGAAGGTGGGAACCTTTAGCTTTCACTTTTCCATTGTCCTTCTTGCCATTGCCTTGTGTTGGTTGTTGACTTGGCCCAACAACTTCGCTTTGGCTTGCTAATTGACTTGGAGGAACCACATTATCTCCATCCTCACTTTCCTCTTCATCTTGCTCATCTTGATCATCGTGGTCACGGATTACAGCTCGACTACGGTCACCACCACTCTCCCAAATTATCCCTCATGTCTCAGCTCCCAACCGCTTTTTACGACCTTCATCTTTCCCTCGAGGAGGGAGAGATTAAGGAGTATCAAGAGCGTCCTTCCTTCTTCTCTTAGTGACAGCATCTTTAGTTTTTCTTTTGTTAGCCTCCTTGGCTTTTGACCTATATCATAAAATCACACGAAATGAATGTGAGACAACTGACTTTCAGTTTTTCCATCGGCATTGACTTACTGAAACAAAACACGCCGGTTGTTTGTTCCATCATTAAACAATGACTGTCGACAATGCCGGTAATCATATGTAATTCTCCTGTATGTTTTTAGTCCACTACCGGCATTCTCGAAATAAATCAATTCCATGTCGTAACTTGGTGCCGGCATTCAAATCAACCCAAAAATGTATGCCGGTACTGGTGATAGATTCATAAACTCTCCTGTATGGTTTAAGTCCACTACCGGCATGCTCGAATTTTCACAAAAGAATGTCGGTACTATAAACCGGCATACAATGGAACCAAATGTCTACGCCGGTACTGGTGACAAATTCATAAACTCTCCTGTATGTTTTTAGACCACTACCGGCATACACGAACAGTTATAAATGACTGCCGGTACCAAGAACCGGTAGGGAATTCGACCCAAATTCTATGCCGGTATCTAAAATTCAGTTTTTGGTGAATCTGCGGAGTGAAACCGGCATCGCATTCATCCTAGATTGAATGCCGGAAGGTAAAACCGACACCGTATTCATACATATTTCAGTGCCGGTAATCACTGAAACTCAACTGTTTCAGTTAGGGTTTGCGATTATAACCTAAACCCATTTCTATAAATCGATTAAAACACTCATAAAGTAGTTTAAAATCACTTACCTTCTCACAGAAGCCATGGTTGCGAGAGGTTGATTGTCCGAATCCGTTGCTTGTTCTTCTTCTTGCTCTTGAGCAATCTTATCAATTCTTTGTTCCTGTTTTTGTTGAGCAATTGATTTTGAGTTCGATTGGGCATTCGTTTTCTTTTGTGGAGGCATTGTTTATGATTCGGGTAGGTTAATCGACGAAGAAATTTTTGAATCGACGATTAATCGACGAAGAATGGATGAAGAACGATGAAGAACGATGAACTTTTTTCTTTTCAAAAACCTAAACCTAGGTCAGTGCCGGTAGATGGAAGAATGGGGGATATGTGTTTGGTTTTTAGATTTTAAGTTTTAGGGAAAAGGGTATAGTAGTCTTTTCATAATGTTTTTAATCAATCAAAGGGTATTTTAGTACTTTCATACACAAAAATCACCCCTTAGCACACACCATGGGTTGGGGGAAGTAATCAATATCCCCCAATTCCTTTTTTTATCCCCCAAATAATTGTTCTTTTTAAATCCTATGTAGTACAAGCACAATGAGTATGTCAGAAATCAATCTCTTTAAAAAAATAAATAAATTGTTTTTGGTTTCTTTCAGTAACCAAGGGTTTTTATTTTTTCCCTAATGTAATGAATATGTAGGGGCCAGTGATAAATGCCAGAAAGAGAGAAGAAAGATAATTGATGGGGTTGATTTCTAACATGTTCTCCTTAATGAATACAAGCAGAACATGCACTCAATAGTCTCCTTCATTAAGGTCCTACGTCGGTCCCTCTGTGTCTACAATTATTTCGCTGTCCAACAGTCACTCATGAGATGGTACGCATGTGGTGTTGCAGTATGCTTATTGATACCTCTATCTCTTCTCTGACTATAATTTTGGTGTTGCAATATGCTTCTTGATACTTCTATCTCTTCTTGATAGAATATGTACATATTTGATGGTTCTTTCTCACATGGTAGGAATAATAAAACTTTGGCAGACGGGGAAAAATATACTTTGGCTGGATTACACATTCAGAAAACATTAATTGCTACAATATAATGAGTTAACATTTTTTTACCCATTTTCCATGTTGTGCAACAGTATGATGCAGTGGGAGACTTATTTTTGGGGTTATAATCAAAATCTATTGATTTTTCTAGATAAGAAAGCTTAAAATGGGAAATGTTTCGTGACAAGGGGGTAATGGGACCGTGGATGCCGAGGAAGCGTGATATTAGGAATTCTATGACTTTGACTAATATCCATCAGGTGCTTCACTTTCTTATATTTTGTTTTGTTAATGCACAAAATTTGGGAATGTGTGATTATTTAGGCGGGAGGTGAGAAATGTGAGTATTTGTCATCGCTTTTGTTCTGAGAAGTTTCTAACCATCTATTTCCGGCTAATATTACTTTCTTATATGCAAGAAACCAATGGAATTTCAAAACTTTCAATGTATTACTATTAATCCATGTATAGCTTACATGGTGTGTCTGAAAGTATCACATAACTTCCACATCAACTTGATACGCCAATGAGAATTAATACTGTTTTATTACACAAATATTGAAGCTTTCATGGTATAACATCAAATTTCATTTACTGAAAAACGAGAGTTATTCACACATCTTGCAGTTGGCTTTGCTTCTTTAAAATCTATCTTTGGGTACCAAAAATAGTGAAGTTTTTATAATATCTTGGCACTTCAAATCGGGTCTTTAATACCTTGTTGTCTTGCCACGATTAGCACATCACCTTAATGATTGTATATTATTCTCCCCTCCACAGCCATGGGCCTTTTAATACCTTGCATTCTTTCCACGACTAGCACATCACCTTAATGACTGTATATTATTCTCCCCTCCACAGTCAAGAAGTATTTGTCCCCGTTGCTCCTCTTTTGCATTTCAAATGCACATAATAGATGCACATAGTGTTTACGTAATTTATAGAAAAGCATGTTAATATATTACAGTACTCGTGGAGATTTTTTGTGTGCATGCCCTACTCAATAGATAGTAATACTCAGTTTGGGCTTTTCTATTGGTATTTAGGATTTGCTTCTTATGTTTCTTAAATAAATTTCCAACGTTCTAGGCATGTATCTTAGTCAGTTGAGTACTAAATAGTTGGGGTTAACGAATGACTTCTTTAGAATGTATTCCCTTTTGTAAGGTCTTAAGTTGGCATAATGATCCGCAATTTCGTGAGTTCATCATGATGTTCATACCCCTTACTATAGGTTGCACTATTTAGAGGAGTTAAACAATCTGGATGCTTCTGAAAAATCATTTGGTGGATTGGAATAGTACTCACTTTATAGAATCTATAATTTTATTTGAAACTATAAATTATTATAAAAGCTTATTTTTGGCTTTTAAAATTTTATCCATCTTTGTAGGATCTATCATAGGTGCATTCTAAGGATGAGAAACAGGTGTTGCGTTAGCATGTTGAAGTCTGTTGTCCAGTCTGAAGAGTTCCTTACAAACTCTAAAAGTTGTGCAAAAAAGTGGATGATGCATTTCTCAGCTTAGGTTGGTTTTGACTCTTTTCACAGTTGGTTACTAACATTTTTGGGTCTGATTTGTTCTTTTTTGATTTATTGAATGGATGTTTGATAAGTTTTTTGGGTCCTAATTTTTTTCCCTTTTGGTATGTCAGCTTGATATAGCTATAATCCCCTGCATCTCCCGTTTGACTACATAAATCATCTTAAGAACCCAAGGGAAATACGTGAAGAGGCCGAGAATGCATATGAAGCAGGGTTATAGACTTAAGATCATGATATAGATACAAACGATATAGACTTTAAGATCATGCATGATGTTAGGGTTATATGTGCATACGAAGCAGGGTGTCAGGTACACTCTCTTCTGGCTATCCCTTCATGAGCAAACAATTGGAATTGTATTTGTTGTCTTAGCTCAAATGGCAGAGCATATGGTGTTTACCATGTAGTTGTGGGTTCGACTCCCACAGATAGCATATCTGTATGAGTAAGTCAATACGGTACATGCATTCTGATACCCGTACAGAGATATAACACGACATATGCATACATATAAAAAACTTTTCATCTCTATATTATAGATATGGAGCGACATAGGCATACCTGTAGAAAACTTTTCATTTCTGTATTTTCTCTATCAAACAAAAACCAATATTGTTTTCTCAGCACTTCGTTCAAACGATAATATGTTGGAAGTTGATTGCGCATTACACTTAAGTTATTTAAAGATTTTTGCGAGAAGATGATTGCATTTGCATAGGACCTCTGAGTTCGTCTGTAAATAAGATCAATTAGCTGGAACAATAATTGTGATGAAAATAAATTATAGTGGAACCTGCAAGTAAATTAGTTATTATTAGTTTGAAGGTACTTTTAAATCTATTTGAGCTCTTTTAAATTATAGATGAAAATATATTTGTGCTCATAAGTTTTCTCAAATCAGTCTGTTAGATATGGGATGCAATTTCAAATCGTACCGAGAATTCAAAAAGAATTTCCTTTTATAAGAATGAAAAATGGATTTTGGTTTCCATTCGCAAGCAATATGAGCAAGCCTTGAGATTACGAATCTCCACTTTTTATTCCCGTAACTTATAGTTGTTTAGTTACTACTACAGAAATTGTTTTTTGACTTCGGAAAGCAAAAAAGTTAGAAATTAGTTCGGGTGCAGAATTTCAGAATGACTTTTAAACGCAAAACATTCAACTTTTTGTGAAATAAAAACATTTTGCTTCTGACTACTGCTTCTGCTACCTAAAGAGGCTATTAAGGCCCAAGACCTGCGCACGTATGCGTTTGTGTGATATGATAAGAAAAAATGAGTTTGTGTGATATGATAAGAAAAAATGAGGTTAGCATTGCATAAAGTAATGTTCTCACGCGATATGCATCAGAGATACTACATAGATGTAGGCATTAGACGTACTACATAGATATGAAAAATTGAGGTAACTGTGAAATCGACTAGACATTCATAATAACATATACACGAATTTTAAATTTTTAGTTTTCTTTTTATACTCTGCCTCACATGAAACCTCAAGTTAGATATGTCGTATGAATGTTGAAAAATGGATTATGGTGCTGCATGATTTATCGACACTATACAATATTTATTTAAATTTACTAATGGAATATCGTATCAAATTTTTGGATGTGTATCGTTATACGATGTCTCATTTATATTTTGTGAGAATGAAAAATTTCAAATGAAAGATAAAGAAATGTAGCTTTTAAAAATATTCTTCATTTGAGTGACAATCTTTGTTGCGTTGTTTTACTGATTGCGTTTAATTGAGAGCGGGAAATGCAACAACTACAAGATTATTGAAGTCATACAAACTGTATTTGTGTTTGATCAAGTAAAATTACACATAGTGTGACTATAATATATAGGGAGAAAATTAAAAGAAGATAGACCAAATAAGGGATGATACCTTTGATTATATGCGACTAAAATCTGGAAAGTTATCGGACACTTCTATAAATATATCCCCTACTTATAAATCGCCATTTAAATAATTAATTTAATAAATATATCAATTTAATAAATCACCATTTGAGAAGAAGCAAATAAGACCTTACTAGGAAACTGAAAATGCGTCATATGTTATTATTTTGTAGATCTTAATAAATTTATGATAATAGATTGATCAACTGGTCTGTAAAATAATAACAACCTACTCCCAATATACATTTTAGGGTTTTCTGGTAATTGATGTAAATATTGTGTTCTTGACACTTAGGACTCTTGGTCCCACTGTTGAGACAAAAAATTGTGAAAATTTGCAACCACCCTACAGAAGTATATAGTTCATCACATAAACCGCTTCAACAAATTTTGGCTACAACGAATGCGCCAATTGTAGTTTCATATTATATCTACTATATGAATTGTCTTCCTCCGCTATTTGTTTCATTTTGTTTAATATCCAATCCATTTGGAAATATCAACAATCATTCTCGGTCTGAAATTGACTATCTTATTACCATCAATCATTGATAGCTGATAGATCGAGATCAATCATTTTCTCATGTGAATGATATTCTTCACATGCTTAATAGGGAATGTACAAAGACCAGAAGCACGTGTTGTCACATAGAAAATTGATGAGATTGCAATTGATGCTCATTGTAGGTAGATGTTGTGATCATTTCTGTGTTAATATACTTCCCTCAAACAATTTTTGAGCATCGATTAGAAACTTGATATGGTTGAATGTTATTTAGAGTATTGATTTGATCTAATTTGGATTTTTGTGTGGATCGTAGCAAGCTATTAAGGTTGTTAACTGCACAAGTTTTTACTGTGATTTCTCAAAAACAAAAATCTTCTCTAAGGGATTTTTACAACGACGAGATTTCCACCTTGATCAAGCTCACCAAACATTTCAGTGTTGTACTTCTGGAAGTTTACCCTCGGAGTTCTCTTGTCATTGGCTTTATTTATTATTATCAGTAACCAAGAAATGTCATGAAAATTCTTGCAAGGTTATCTTCATATTAGCATGTCTAAGACTAGATTTATTCTTAATATTCCGTTTCTACCATAATCTAAGATATCAAAAGGATTTAGAAAGTTGTAAAAAATTTTCTGAGAAGACATTTTTGTTTTACTTCAAAAAATTAATCCGTTGTAGATGTTTGAGATTTTTGGTTTCCATCATTTAACAGTCCAACATTGCGCTCATTCTTCCTAAATTGGTGTCCAATCCTAGATTTGCAGCCGAATAAACAGCTGCAAGAGCATCAGATAATTAAGAAAACTTTAAAATCATGCATTTGTGAGTTTTTCAATATGGCATTCTTTGTAATCTAAACATCAAATTATGGGTAGTGGTTGACTATATAAGGCGTCGTGAACTGCAGCTTCAAATTTTGGAAAATCATGTCTTCAAATTTTACAATTTTATTTCATAGATATTGAAAAACTCTCATTTTCGCATTACCATGTTTTTCCGATCAAGTCAAACTAACTTGGCTAAGCACCGGTCAAGGCATGGAAAACGATTCCATTGACAACCAAAAACATATTGCAAATTGATTGTTGTTGAACATCTTGATTGCCAGTTTACTTGACTGTAGTCAAGATTTTTACTTAGCCCTATGTACCGAGTATTTACCTAGAAGTGAAGAAACTAGACTTTAAAATCAAGTAAACATCTGAAATATGTTAAATTAAGAACCCTAATATTGGATAATCATGAACATGTAATCGGATACCAAAACCATAGGTTGAGAATGTAACAAGTAATAACATGTTGAATCTTCTCTTCCAAATTAAATAGGCTTATTATGGACTAAACTAATGTTCAAAATATAAATGTGAACTTAGCATTATTCATAATTTAATTAATAAAACTTATATTGAATAACCATGGATAAAATAAAATATACAATGATGAAAGATTGAGCCAAGGACATAGACAGGATAATGCCTGGAGACATAAGAAAAGGCAATCATTGCTCGAAAATAAATGATGTAAAGGATCAGAGCTATGACAGTGGTACTGAAAAGGAACAAGAACGCATTATTAGACAATAAATGAAAGGGAAATCGATTCTTGAGGGATTCTTATGGGTCCTTAATCAAGAGCCAAAATATTCTGATAGTGAAGAAAAACTGGAGAACTTCTTGGAGTATCAACATCAACAAAACGTTATCAATTTGAGTCACTAGAATCTAAAAAAGAAATGTCCAAACATGAATTTGAAACGAAAAAGTGAATGGAAGATTATGCAAAAAAAAAAACAAAAAAAAAACAAACAAGAGTATGACATACAATAATTAATTAAACGAAAATGAAAAAAATTTAGAATGGTATTAGATTTTTTAAGTTTTTGATATTGCATGATTTTGATCAGGTTAAGAGCAACGAGAAGTATCATCGCAACATTGAATCTTATTATAACATGACAGCAAGATACGACTTATTTGAAGAATGAAGATCACATTGAATATGGAGTAGATAACTGCGATTTAACAATCAAAGAAATTTAACGAAAACATGATTGTATTTTTAGGAGGTCGTGTCATAACATCGGTGTTTAAACAATGAGCATGCATCAGTCTTTTTTCTATAAGGTGGGTTTGAACAAAAGTTTACAAATACATGATCCAGTGTGGAAAATTTTGGACTCGAAAAAGAATACAATTGTACTAAAATAATGAAATGCCCAAAGAGAGAAACTCGGAGTTCATGAAATGGGTCAAAAACATATTTATTCACTTTTTGGAGTAGTTTTTAATGGATCTAAATTTATTTATTATTTTATATCCAATTTACATTCTTGACTAGATGTGTAATAACTTAAGTTTATATTCTTCACTGTATCATATTCATGGTGCACCAGATTTTTGGCCGTGTCAAAGACCTTAGCAACTGCTTGAACAACTTTAATAGATTTTGCATTATTCATCTAATTATTTACCTTATTATTGTTGTGATAATTTAAATTCTTATCCATATCAGACTGTTTTCTCTTCGGAATAGATCTCCTAGAATGCTATATTAAAATTTATACTTTTTGCTTTGAAATTCTTTAAAAAAAAAAACTTTTATTTTTATTAAAGCAAATACTAAAATTGTTCATTTGTTCATTTCAAGTAAATAATTCAAAATTTTATTCAAACCATTCAATTTTTGTTCAAACCACGGTTCAACTTAATTTTGACTTAAAAAAGCTCAACATCATCCATTTAAAGTCACATGATACTTTGAATTCCATGTTTGACAGGTGATTTAACATTTAATCAATGGCCACCATTTAGTTATCCTGGAATCAATGAACCGAAAATACGAAGGAAAAAAATTTAGGAATCATCAACGGTGATACCTAGATGAAATAAACCAGACAATGTCAATGGAAACATCTGGATAACAATCATATTATTGATATTTTGAAATATTTTTACGGGACTTGGCAAGCTAAAAATCATGAGCCCATTACCGAAGATTACGTGACGCTTGACACTTATCAGAGGTTGAGCCGGGGCCGTAAGGCCCCGGTGATACGTAGTATATAGCTAAGTGAAAAATACTATAACCCCCTATTATATGGGTTCAACATATAGAAGCCCCACTAAATGGATCCTCCCCTATCAACTCCATACTTTCAGAAAATGATATTACTAGGCCCAGAATATCAATATTTTTTCAGATCTGGCCCATAATTAATTTTTGTGAATTTTGATAATGACAAAACTACTCTTACTATTTAAAGAAGGGAAAATCATTAGAGATTTTATTTCCCCATCTTCTTTGTCTCTCGTATTTTCATTTCTGATTTCATTTTCTCTCTCCAGTTCTTACGAAAAACTTTATGGGGTTTCAAAAATTGATTTTGAGCAGCGACAATCGGTTGATTTTGAGCAGAGACAATCGATTGTGTTTTTCAGTTTGATTAAATCGATTAATTTCGATATTTGTTCTAGTTTTCAGCGCACGATTTCACTATTGTTATTGTAACAATTGTTCTTGGGTTTTTGTTCTATGAAATTTGAAAGATCCAAAGGTTTGAAAAGTGTGTTATGGATGGCGAACATAGAGATCATAAATCCACCACCAGGACAAGGAGAAGCATTCGTTGCGTTGCAGTAGAAAAAAATGAGGGAAAATGAATCCGAGAAACGTAATCTGCAGATTCAACAAGCTAAGTATATAAATAATTATCCTCTTCTATTAATCATGATGCTCCGATCTTAGATTTACAATCAACTACTCTTTCTAGTTGTATCAATGTAATTGTTTCGAAGAATCTTGAGCAAAATTTTCAGATTTGTTCTTCGTCAAAATCGTCCTAACTATCAATTTCAAGATGCGATCAACAACGATATGAGGAACAATTTGATGGTTTCTCTGAATCCGATAAGGTAAAATTTTTTTAATCACAATGTTCTTCTGTTCGGAGTTTTATCCTAGAATTTCAATCTGATGATTGCGATTTTACATTTTCTCTGTTTTTTTTTTTGCTTGTTGAATTGGATCTCATTATGTTTTGGAATTGAAGAATCTTTGATTGTGAAGGAACAAACTGTAGGTTTTTTATGAGATTCTCTGGATTGTTTCGAGGAAATGGGACTTTACATGAAATAATTTGGAGTTCGGTGATTTTTGATTAAATTATGTGCATGAATCTGTCTATTTTTAGTCCTTTTGTATTTGTTATGAGCAAGAAATGAAAGAATTAGGAGATTAATTAGGTTATATATATATATATATATGAATGTGGTATTAGTACTGATTAAATTTGATTATATGGATTACGTTGAATAATTAGGTATGAGGAAGTATTTACAATTTTACATGTTGGTATAAGATTTCTTATTTCCAAAATCCGTGGACTAAAATGTGAAATAGTTTCCCTAAGTAGATTTTTGACATTACATAACTTCATTAATCATTAGGATGTTTTGAGTTCATGGTGTTGGATTGTGCTCAAGGAATGGTAGGAGAATTATGGTCTGTTTATCGAGAAGCACAGTTGGAGTCGACCACTAAATTCAGGAAGCTTTTATCTCTTGGTATGCAACAATAAGACTATAATTCTATATAAGTGTCTATTAAACTTCTTTTCTTTCTTTACTCACTTAATTGTGATCACATATCCATGCAGCGCGTGACCCACCAATTGATAAGGTAATTAAAGCCGGTGTTGTCCCACGATTCGTAGGATTTCTTGCAAGGAACGATCTTCCTCAACTCCATGTATGAACTACTTCATGGATTTCCTCTTTAACTCGCTTAATTTAAGCTGCAAATCTGTTGTTTAACCTCAATTAAAGATTATTTATTTGTTGTGAGAAGTTTGAGGCAGCGTGGGTTTTGACGAATATCGCGGCAGGCACATCAGAGCATACACAAGTTGTGATTCAACATAGTGTTGTTCCAAAGCTTTTGCAACTTCTTAGCTCTGGAAATGCTGATGTTCGTGAACAGGTCTACATCAATGTCCTATCTTTGTCCTATAAACTTACTTCTTAGCCAGTGGATGTAACTTTTGCATATGACATGGATGTGTAAATGTTGATTACACGTGCATATGACATGTGTAACTGCTGCATACATATGCCATATGCATGTGTAACTGTTGCATACACATCTATTTTCACTTCTCTCTGGTGGTGGTGGTGCTGCTGTTAACTCTTTCTTGTATTGAAGACCAAATTACGGCTCCTATCGAAGGTAACTACTTCTGCTTAATTGACACTAACTCATCTTCTTTACCATGATATACTTATGACCGTAAATAATCAAGTTATAGAGGACAGACCAAGCATCGTTTCACAAGGAAGTAAACTATTTCATGTCTCAATTTTCACTAGAAGATTGTTTGGAATGTTTAATTTTGTGCTATGAAGTTATGAGTGGTGTTACAAATGCTTGCTAGTAGGAAGTAGCATATACCTTGAAAACATTGATACGTTGTTTTATGCATTGATCCTATTCTGTCATTTTCTGCGTATATTATAGCTTGTTACTCATACCTGGATGCAGAATGAGGACTCAAGATACATTCATTTGCTTTCAAGTTTCTTTATTGTATTGTGAAGAAACCGATCTCATGACGGATGTGTAACTTCTGCATACACATCTATATGGATGTGTAACTGATGATTACGCATGACGGATGCATGTGTAACTTCCAGTTACACATGCTAAGATAGGTTATCATGTGTATTTTCTGTGATCTTTGTTCTAAAATTTTGCCTTACAATTTGTTCTATAATATTTTTATTTTTTTGCTTTTTGTTCATCCAACCTAATCCATGGATGTTTATTTCGTTGCAGATATGCAAACATTTTGGAGGGAGGAAGACAAGAAGGAAACACAAAGATTTAAACTTCATAAAAGCACAAATCAGACGCATGTGTAACTCTCAGTTACACTAGATAGATGCATGTGTAACTCTCAATTACACTAGAGAGATGCGTGTGTAACTTCTAGTTACACATGTTAAGAAATTATTGTAAATGAATATTAAAGTAATACATGTATTTTTTATATGTGTTCTTTTTGATGTCTATTTTTTTGATGTGTAACTTTGCATTACACATGGCATAAGGATGTGTAACTTCTGGATACACATGTCATATACATGTGTAGTTTCTGTTTACACATTCACGCTGTATTTTAATAATTTTGGGCCTAGATTTAATAATTTTGGTCCTAAATTTAAATTTTATTTAATTATGGGCTTGACAATATATAAAAGGGTATGAATGTTCTTTAATAACTCGGGGCCTAGATTTAAATTTCTTTTAATTAAGGGCCTCATATCATGGGTTATCCATGGATTGGGCCTCATCCTAATTTTCCATATAGCTAAAGACTTTGGGTTTTACATCCTTGTGGAACTATTTTGTTTTACTTATGTACCACAATCTGGCGAGTATAAATTTTCTCAACCATTGTATTACCTCCAAAGTTGGTCTAAACCGGTTAGAAAGTAAAAACAGACCAGATAGTGTGTATCGATTTCTCTGCCTTACGCGTGTATAATCAGAATCAGATCGACCAAAGTTTTTGTATTGGATTTACCTTTAAAAACTAAAGAGAGAATACGAGTCAAGGATCTGGATATCCATTGATATACTTTATGATGAACAAGAATGTAGGGAGCATTCATTCGCCTCTGTTCCTGACTTTAAAGTTTTTGCGAAACACACAACTCAAACTGCAAAAGTGATAAAAATTCAGGCTCAGCTGTATAATAGGACAAGCATGAGTCAGTGACTGAAATTAAGCTGACCAGATGAGCTGCGAGAGAGAGAGGGGTAAATAAAGTCACAAATTGACAAAAAGTGAAAAGATAGATTTTGAATGAAAAAACCAAAAAGCAGAAAATCGAACAGTAAGTAGTATAGAGTTACAGCCGTAGCGTAGTCTACAGAGAAAGAGCATTTAATGAGAAGGATCTATTGTTAGATTCGGGGAGCGGTACTGTACCTGTCAAATAATGGTCAAATTTCATCAGAGAATTCAGGCTCAGACAAAAATATAAAGACAAACAAACTACTTATCCAATTATTCGACTGTGTTATCCATGATCCATGACACAAATCACAAATATTAGCATTGCTTATATGATTAAGATTATATATATATATATATATATATATAGTTCTTGACTTAATAAGATAGAGAGATGATGTCAACCCTTATCAGCCAGTATAGCTCTTGACTTAATAAGATGGAGAGATGATGTCAACCCTTATCAGCCATGAGGTAGTTCGACAAAAGGAATCACATTCACATGGTTGATGATGATCTGATGTTAATCAGATGGAAGATTAAATTTATAGCTACATGTTGTTTTCGCAGATCAGGGACCAATATTATGATGATGATGATGATGATAACATTTATGGTCCCGAGGTAACAAACAGACTTTGCATCATCATCTCTGATGAACATCTAAAACTTCATAAAGAAATTCCTTTTTAAGGAAATATTGGTTACGCAATCCTGAACAATCATCGAGGTCCGTGCACATAAGTATTATTTTGGTCCTGAGCGCTCAGCTATATAACTGTAATCACCCGGTGATAATTACTATATTAATTCATACTTTGCTAAACGCTCTTGATAGCATTTTAGTTGCAAGAAAGTTGTTGCATGTTTCAAATGCTTAATCATGCAAAAAAAAATCCTGAGAAAAATTATAACATTTTAGAGTCTGGATTTCCGTTAAAAAAGCCAGTAGAGTAGCAGAGGGATCAAGAAGAGTCCTAGACAATGAGACACACGCAGGCAGAGTGGGATCAAGACAGTGAGACATAACCAGCAAACATTTGACATTTCTGCCATTGAAAATCTTAAAGTAGTACACAAATCTGATCAAATCACTATTCTTAGACTAGTGCAATATTAGCTAAAAAGAAAAACTCCTCTATTTAACCTTTTTATGTCTTAACAAGGAATCATTTTGATCATCAAGCTGTTAACCAAATTAGATAAGGACCGAACGAAATCACCCCGTGTTCATGCTTTATTGAACAACAATTACATGCAAAAAAACCCAAGTTAAATCACGTCGGAAAATAGGATCCTAAGTTTTCACTTTAAAAACCATTATGACCACAGTAATTAAATTTAACTACTACACGTTTAATCTAATGATGATGATGACCATGCATTCCATGGTTGCACACACGTGTGCCCATCACTCAACAATGAATAAGATGAAGGAAGAACAACACTCATTGATGTTCTTAAGTTGATACAGTGTAAGCCATGGAGTAGCAATTAAGAGTTAGGACTAGTATTTATCTTTTGATTAACAGTAAAAGTGAATAAGTTAAGATGAAACGAAGGGTTTTAACTATTACTAGTAAAGAGATAGGGGGACAAATTAGGAGATTATTATGGACATAAAATCTTAAGCTAAACCACCACCTAAAGTCCTCAAGTTTTTGTAATTAGAATCTACCATGAAAAAAACTTTATGGATAATGGAATGGGAATGTTTAGTAACTTTGGATGGAAAAGAAAGATCTGTAATGATGGGTGTTTTGTAAGGAAGAAATCATAAAGATGGAGAGATTGGAAATCATGAAAGTTACAATTTTTAGTGTAGTAGTCAAACAAAGACTAAAACTTTGGATTGTTGGGAAACATTTTTTTGAGCTGGTTTTTAAGCATAAAGCAAACTTGGATCACTTAAAATACCTCCTAAAACATCATTTCATGGAATTTTAATCATCACATAAACTTTAAAATCTCCCCCCACCATTTCTACAAAATCTGTCATTTCAATATGGCTAGTTAAAAAGAGGGTCAGTTCAAACAGAACAAGTTCAAACTGTTCTTTTTTTCTTTTTTTTTTTACAGAAACCTAATAATAACCTTGGTCTTAAACCCTGACCTTCATTAGTCCCCCAAATTAACCAAAATCCCAAGTAAAAGTAAAAATTTCCCACCTTTTCCCATAAACACCCAATCATACTTTCATGCATTCTTCTCTTTTTCTCCTAACTCTCTTGTTTACAAAACAGTATCATCAAAGTCTAAGCATCAGTCCATGCAGCAAACATAGGCAAGTGAGCCATAGTGATTGCAGTAGGCTTAAGTTGTGCTGATGGAATCCAGGAGTTTGCCGAGGAAGGACTAAACTTGTTGGAGGTTGATGATTGTCCTCCAAAGAGCCCATTTTTCTCAGGGCTACCTTCTCTGGAGCTGCTTAAGCTTGTAACCAATGATGACGTGTTCGATAAATGAGCACTCGACCTGTTAGAATCTTCTAATCCTTGTTGGTTTGAGTTCATTGCATCAATACCCATTAGATCATGTAATGACATCGAAAATGGGAGGTTCCGGTAATTGTTTGTCTCAAATGGTTTGTGCTCAAGGTTTTCAACTGATGCAGTCTGCTGCTGTTGTTGCTGTTGCAGCTGCTGTTGTTGTTGTTGCGAATGATTACGAACCATCTTCCAGTCAGGCCCAGCAGCATTTTCCTCGGGCAAGTTACCTTCTCCTCCATTTTGAACAGAGGAATGTTGCTCGACAACTTCGACAACAGGTTCTACATCCTTGTGCCTCTTGGCAAGTTCTCCGGCAAGTAAGGTATTACTGGCTGAGATGCGTTCAACGTCGTATCTTGTTATGTCAAAGTTAGTAACAGCATTTACACCACGAAATTTGATTGCAGCAATGTCATAAGCTTCAGCTGCTTCTTCTTGGGTACCTGAAAATAAGTAAGAATAAGAATTGAGAACTACTTTTAATCCGAAAAAGTTAAAACCTTAAACTGGATTATAATTCTCATAATAAAACACACTTTCTCTCTTTTATCCGATCTGGAAAAAAGAATATGAGCAGCCTTATATAAAGCTCAAGACTGAAAATAAATATCAGCCTTGTCCATATTCTCTTCATCAAAGTAGTAAATGAAAAACAGCCTTATGAATAAAAATAAAGCACCACTAATTACTAAAAGGAGTTTCTTATAAGATATTGGGGATGACTGTAAAAAAAAAGACCTTTTAAAAGTAACAGAGCATGCCAACTAAAAGAAACGCGGGTTAGCAAAATAAGTCTTACTGAATGTGCCAAGATAAAGGTCTTTGTTTCCGGCGACTCGTCCGATCCTTGCCTGCCATCTACCATGCTGATGATGTCTGATAAACGAAAGATATGTTAGATAAAACAAGATATTATTTTACATGGTTAAGGTGCTAAATACTAATCAAAACCTGTGAGACCTTGTTACTCCTCTGTACATTGAAGCTCCTCTTGAAAACCCACTGCTTTTCCTGTAATGACATAACTTAAATAGTTAAACATATGTCCCATAAAAGTGAAAAGTGAGTGAGAATTTTGGAAGGCCTTTTTGTTTGTTTACCTTCTCAAGTGGGCAACATATTCTTGCCTACTCATGTTCTTCATTTCTTCAAGCTCATCTTGATAATTTTCCAACTACCAAATAGGGAAAACATGGCAAATTTTCAAGTGATCAAAAAAGTTGGTTTCCCATTAGGAAAGACAGGGTATTTGGGTCGAATATAATACCGGAAAGTTGATGTGGGTTGAAGGTCCCCAATACTTCAGTGCTGCTAAATCATAAGCTCTAGCAGCTTTTTCTTCCATATCATATCCACCTGAAACCCAATAACTTGGAATGATTAATTTCCAATTATTAATGAAAAATCATAGTACTTGATCAACATTAAAGAAAGCTTACCAAGATAAACTGAATGGTATTATTTGATTTGAATGGCATCCCCCAAACAAGCAAGAACATGACAAAGCAAAATAGATGGTACTAAGTCAGGTCAAGAACACAATAAATCACAATAAAAGAGAGTCGGAAGAAAAAATGACTAGTAACCAAAACAGAGGAGGTTTTCATTTTGGCTCACCTTGCCTTCCCTTCCTAGTCTGTCCTTCCTTTTTGCAACTATTATCCCATAGATGAGCTTCATATCTTCCAGTCCACCTATGCCTAATGACATAAGAAAACACAACTATACTTAGTATCAACAGAGAAGAGTAATAATTAAGTTTTCAAGGAGATTTAAGGTATAAATGCTACAGCATTACAGTAGAAGTAATCATTATAACAAAATGAAGTAAGAACAGTACTAAAAAATGAACACACCTTGTGACACCTCTGTATTGTGAAGTTCTCTGCCCAAATGTGTCAATGGACTTCCTATGGACAGGTTGTTTCTGACCCATTTTTGAAGACCCTCTCTTGTTTGTTTCCATGGCTACACATTCAGCAGTACCAGTTGGTGAGATCTGTTGCGATGCTGTAATACAGCTTGATTGTGAACCAGGACTCATTGACAAGCTCAGAGACTGTAAATCTCCATAACCCATTGCATTAACAGAACCAGACCCACTTCCATCATTAGTTAAACAACCAGCAGTATTCATTTTTTGTTCCATGGATGAGTTATTAGTAGGATAGTGTCTAGCTACCCAGTTTTTCAAACCTGAAATACCATCTTCTCCCATTGGAGGAAGTTGAAGACTAGAATTTGAAAGATGTGTTCCTTTGTTTTCTTCTTCTAATGAAGTTTGATAAATCTCATGACCAGTTAATCCAGAGTAATATGTGTGTTGTTGGACTTGAATATGATGATCTTGTGGTTGTTGAAGAAAGTTAAGAGAATGCTGTTGTGGTTGTTGTCTATTATTTTGAGTTTCAGTGTTTTGGTGGTAATACATGCTGTCTAAACTAAGAGCCATGGTTTCTCTTTCACTGTTTCCATAGTGATGAGGATTCCCCATTGCTCCACTTCCTAAGAAATTTTCCAGTTTTGGGGATGAAGTTGGCACCATTCCTTCACGCATAGAAACAACAAACAATATTAGACAAAAGGGTAGGTTGATAAAGTGTCGAGAATAATGAAAACAAAAAAATAAATAATTAAAGAGAGAAACAGTGATAAAGATATAAGACCACCTTCTGATTGTGATCTACTGAGAGCTTCCATGATACAAAGAGACCCATCAGACTTTAGTGGCATTACACTCAAATGAGAATAATATCCACTGTTTTCATGACAAGTTCCTACTCCATAACAGATTTCAGAGTTATTCATATGAGGTGGAGAGAGAAAGAAGCTTGTTGGAACAGTGTTATTTGAAACTGCAGCAGTAGAAGAAGTTTGATGATGGTGTTGTTGATTATGAGTATGGGTATGATGAGATTCTGAAGGAACTTCCATGGTCATGTGAGGTGAAAGTGAAAAACCCAACCAGTTGTTGTTGTTGCTGCTGCTGTTGTTGTTGCTGTTGCTATCATTACTCATGGACTTCATCTTCTTCTATTATCTTTTCTATTTTTCTAACACAGGATGATTTCTTGTTGCAAGGCACACTCAATCATTGGGAAGCAAATAAACTAATCATTCTACAATCTCTTCCACCCATTTTCAAGAAGAAGAAAAAAAAAACTTAGTTTATTTTTGTTTTCTAGCTGCAGAACTAAAATAACAAATCTATAACAATGATAAACAAATTCAAACTCTCCAATCTATGCAGCTTCTCAAAGTCTCTCTACAGTCCCCACAACTCACAAACAGACTTGTTCTTTCTTTCTCTCTACAAAGACCAACTATATCCTCTCTTCTTTCTTCTCTCTATAACTTATAAGCAAAAGGAAGAGAACAAGACAAGTCCCTTTAAACTAAACAAAAAGAATGAGCTTCAACAAAGAAAAAAAAAACGAAATAGTTGTATAGTAAGCTCAACTGAATAATAATTCCATAGGGATCTGTGTATTTGAAAATACTAAGTTTTTTGCTCGCTCACTCTCTTAATCCTCTTCTTCTACAACTTTGCTTTTTCTTTAAACCTTACTGATAAAAATGCAAATGTACAAAGACAACCAGCTCGTTCAAATACTACTACTGCACTTTTTTTCTCCAATGGGTCTTTCTTTCTTTCTTTTTTGGTAAATTTACTGAAGTGGGTCTTTGTTCATTAGATTTATTCATTAACCATTAATAAGATTCAGTAAATTTATCAATAAAGTTATTTCCTTTTTATCTGTATGAAATCTAGTGGGTTTTGGTTGAAGGGGATATCAGATAACCAAAATAAGGACTGTTTTCTTTTCTTTTTTACAGTCTCCCATCAGGGGTCAGGAAAGAGAACTAGATAGATAGATTTGACAGGGAGGACAACTCTCTATCTAGTCATTTCAAAATACAGTACACAAGTCTGTACAAAACTCCGCATATTATGAGTAAGAGTATGATCTAAATTCTAAAGGTAAATACTATTTTCTCCCTTCATAATCAATTAGTTGATAATTACTCTAAAATGAATGATTTTGTTATTATTATACGTACTACAGACTACACTGCACAGACTACACTATACTAATACCTATTCTAGTATTCTTGGTCAAGAGAAAAAAATACCACTTGACTCCCTGCTAACATCCCATCAATTTGCAGAAATTTGTCAAATCATCTACCGTGGGCATTCAGAAGAAATCTTTGGACATTTACCGACAATGGTAGCATGCTACCGCCTACCACTCTGGTATAGTTACCATAGACCCATCATGTATGGGCATCTGTATCAATAGATACTTAGGATGAGTCTTACGGTTAATCCAAGTAATGAACAGTGTGAAAGATTAATCCAATCTAACGCATAATGACATTTTTGGAGCGTTTAAGATTAGGGTAGATTAATTAAATACCCTTACAAGAAGCCCAACAAATATATCCTCCCCTAAAAATTTGGGATTGTCAGATTATTATTATACCCCTCAATATATTTCAGTATCATAACGTTACGGCACATTAATTTCACAATCTGCCCGTTACTCATCATTTTTCTCTCTCCCGTGCTTCTCTTCTCTTTCGTTATGTAACTTCAGCAGAAAAAAATTTGAATCAAAAATCAAAAAAGAAATCGTCGATTAAAACTGAAAAGAGAAACCATCAATATATATAAATCTCAGTAACTGATTTCATTAAAATCATTTTTACTTTCAACAATCAAAAAATCAGAGAAGAAATGATACAAACTAGGGTTATTGAGTTTGAAGATTCAAACACAGGATTCAAAAGGTAAACACGATTTTCATCTTCTACTTATTGTTATTGGTGAAGATTTTGGTTTCGATTATGATTTTTAACGGTTTTGACATTGATTTCTTACGGTTTGATTTTGAGTTTGATTTTCTATTTTTGGAAGAAAAAAAATCTGCATGTATGATTTGATGTCAATACTGCTACTAGTTACTATGATTTGGTTTGGGATATAATTAGTTTTGTATCAATTGTTTTTGTTTGATTTTGATTTTGATTTTCGATTAATCTGATTTCAAAGTTGCAGTTGCATTTGACAGAGGTAAGAAGTGATTTCAAATTATTGTACTCTCAGTGTGTGTGTTCATCAGTATTTGCATGATAATTATACAGTTGTTGTTTAAAGTTAGAGAGTGAATCTGCAAAACAATATTATTGTTCTCTGAATGTGTGTTCTTCGGTTGATGTTGATGCTAAAAGTTACACCATAAATAGGGTCAACAATAGGAGTTGATCCCATAAAACTCAATTGAATACATGTTATTTTTGTGTTGCTTGTTGCTTGTAAATTATTTCTTCAATATTGATAATGATTCTACTGTTCAACAATATTAAAGTTGTTGTTGATGTTAATGTTAGACCATAGATGGGTCAAGAATAGGAGTTGATGTGTGTGTATTCTGCTAGATATGAAACTAATAAGGGCTTTTTAATAAAGTGTCCATGTTTTTGTAATATATTTCAGAAACTGGCCGTTATTTTGAATGTTTATATAAAGTGGCCGATATTGACAAGTTCCATTCCGTTTTTTGGTTGGCAGCAGTTAAATGCATCAGTGTCGGTTATCCTCCCATCAAAAAGACGTTCAAGTCCTCCATGTATTGATGAGTTGAACCGTGTAAAATACCGAGTCACTACCGAGTTGATGTTCATATACCTAACTGATAAAGATTGAATTGGAGGATTTGATTTTTCAGTTCTCTCCAAATTTCTTCTTCCTTCTTTCGTATTAGTAATTTACCCCCAAATAGGTTTTGATTGCAAACCATAAAACCCACATGTAATGAACAGCAACCACAACAAAAATAGCCATAGCCATTACAACGAATTGAGAGAGATCACAAAGAACATATTCAGCATAAGAATATACAACACCGACAGTAATGTGCACAATCAGGTGAACTATTGATATAAAATTGTCTCTTCTCGTGAACTGTTGGTGAGGCTTTATTTCAGAACTTCCCACGAGCAGGTTGTGCACAAAATTGATGATATAAATTAAGTTGTCTCTTATCACCTGCAATTTCGATCTGTTTAACTACTCAACAATCATCGACATACACAAACTCTAAAAACTTCAAAATCACATCCAACCCAATCAATTTTAACTCTCTATCCCTTTCTTCGTCGCAATCCTTCAACATTTGAACCTCCTCCTCTTTCATTATGTTAAAGTAGAAATTAATTTATAATTACTACTTATTTAGGGTTTTAATCTCTATAATCAGATGAAATATATTCTAAAGACATATTTGGGGGAAATTTAGGGTTTTGATTTTTAGAATTGGTTAGGGTTTTGATTTGGAGAATTAGGTGTTTGGGTTTTGATTGACTGTGAAGAAGAACAAAAAGGAAAATCAAATTGGTTAGGGTTCTGATTAGGAGATTATCTGTGGAGAAGAACAAAAAGAGGAGATGACCAAGTGGTGATGGCGACAGTGATGTGTAGCAGGGGCTTCGAGAGAGAAAAAGAGAACGAGAGACTGAAAAAAAATGAGAGAAGATAACTCCCACACCTCTTTTATGTGAGTAACGTCATTCTAGTAATTTTTCAAGCTAATCTTGACTTATTCAACGTCTCTAACCGATTTGGTGGGCCCGGGGGTGAAATCTAACTGAAATGCCACTTTATAAAAGAATTTAAATTCTTGGACGGTTTATTACTTATATGGTAGGAAGCTGGACACTTTATTATAAGGTAAATATCAACAACATTAGTTGATGCCATAAAACTGAAAAACTAGGGAGATATTATACCAGTAACATGGTTCAACAACAGAAGTTGATCCAATTAACGGGATCAACAATAGTAGTTGATACCATAAAACTGAAAACCAACCACAATTGTACAAGTAAAATGGGATTAACAAAAATAGTTGATCACATAAAATGGAATCAACAACAGGAGTTGATCCAATAACAAAAGGGATCAACAACAGGACTTGATCCCATAAAACTGAAAACCAAGTACAATTATACCATTATTATTGTGTTATTGAATGAATAAGAATGCTGACCATATTAATGTTGTTTGAAATAGATGAAAGAAATGAGAAGATCACCACGGTTAAATACGAAAAAGTAAAGAAGAAGATGATTCACAACTGATTCAAGAAAATGTAGCATCCAAAAGGAAGAGGGTGAACAAGAAGATATTGGTTGAAGAACAACAACAGATTAAAAGAAGAAGAATGCAGAAAAATGAAAAACCAGAAGAAGATTCGGAAGAAGAAGAATCGAAACAAAGTCAAAAAGTTACAGCAACAAAAAAGAATGAGGGTGAACAAGACGAAATTGGATGATGAACAGAAAGCAAAGGCGAAGAAGAAGGATGAAGAAGAACCATTAGGCAAAGGAAAAGAAAAAGGTGGTATTCGAAGAACAAGAAGAAGATTCAGAAGAAGAAAAAGAATAATCAGAATCAGAATAAGATGAAAAGGAACCAGAAGAAGAAGAAAAAGTAGTCGCAGATGACAAACTAGAGAAAGAAATAAAAGGTAAAAAAAATGAGTTGAGTGGTATGTTGTTATATAATTAAGTTCATTGTATATCAAAAATAAAAATAAATGAATGAGTTGCATGTATGCATGTAGGTCAAGGGCGAATGTAACCAAGTACAAATCATATGTGATGTCGTATGTTGAAATGGATAAATTTCTACACAAACTGTTTGAAGTAGGAGATTCTGAAAATCAAAAGAGGGCAATCAACGGGAAAGCACTAAAGGCCTTTCCATTCTGGGATTTCTTCAGCCCATTCTACAAAGACGACATCAGCAATATAATGACAGATAAGTGGTTAAACAAAATCAACCTTGCAATCCAGCTGCTTATTAGTGCATTCGATAAGAAAACGAAGAAGTTCAAGTTTGGAAATTCTGAAGCTACTTGTGAGTGTTCTCTAGAAGCAAGAGATTTTTCCATCATGTTTAAGATAAGGAAGTTTATCGAAAGTGAAGAGTTGAAGAAGTTTCTGAAACAAAAGAATGGAATTGGACCCGTTGCATGGTTAAGGAACAAGTTCAGACCAGAGATAGGTGTAGATTTGATTGAGAAAATAACGAAGGCTGAAATTGAGCGAAAACTAAAAGATGCAGCTAAAGAAGATTCTGACCCACAACATTTTGCGAGACTTTTTGCTATGTGCATATGCACGATTTTTCTACATTTGCGGTTTCTACATCAAATAATTCTTGTTGTGTATTTACTTTTACTTGGGTTGATCTTTATAGTTAGGTTTGGTTTAGTTATAATTGAAAATAAATACAATGTACGTTAATCCAACACTTGGGTTAATCCCAATAGTTAGGTTCATTTCGAACTAATATTATATACCAAGTGTATACCTTGTGGTTTACTATCTTCTTGAGAATCTCTGTCTATATTAGATCACGCAAGATACCGGCAGACTTATAGGTTGATATCGAGAAGATTGTGGTGTACTTGGTACGCTCGTCATTTCCCATACAACATGCTAAATAAAAACTCTAATGATACCATGACTGAAGCATTATATGAAAGTTGAAAGTCTCACCTTCTATCAAAATGTTTATTTAGAATATAACTCACTTGACACTCCTTAATAGTATGAGAGTAGCTTCTCTTATTCCTTACATCAATATTACTTGTATGCTTTGCAGTGAACATAATAAATCTCTAATTCATCAAATCCTGGATTGCAATTTTGTATCTCAAGTGCGGAACCAAACCATCTCAACTTCACCATGCATTATGTTAAGAATAACTAAACATCTATAATGAATGTGAAAAAGCGGGGGTCAAACAACCTCACCCAATATTTCGACTAGCAATCTGTATGGACTAACTCCAATATACTTTCTAGAGAATCAACTAGACAGTCAGACTCAATCTAGATAAAAGTATATCAAAAAGTTAATATCTCAATCTCTCAATTTTATCTTTACTCAAGCAAATGGAAATCTGCGATTCTTTATCAAATACTAGAGAGATAAACTTGGATGGTACCAAAGACCAATATCCAAGTGTCGATCAATTTAAATCAACAACCAAAGGTTGGATATTCTAATTGATTGATCTTAACGCACAACCTGTGATATTTCAATTATATAACAAAATATAATACGGAATAGAAATAACACAGACACCAGAAATTTTGTTAACGAGGAAACCGCAAATGCAGAAAAACCCCGGGACCTAGTCCACATTGAACACCACACTGTATTAAGCCGCTACAGACACTAGCCTACTACAAACTAACTTCGGTCAGGACTGTAGTTGAAACCTAATTAATATCACACTGATTCAAGGTACAGTTGCGCTCCTTACGTCTCTGATCCCAGCAGGATACTGCGCACTTGATTCCCTTAGCTGATCTCACCCACAACCAAGAGTTGTTATGACCCAAAGTCGAAGACTTTAATAAACAAATCTGTATCGCACAAAAAAGTCTATGATGATAGATAAATCTGTCTCCCACGGATAAACCTAAGAGTTTTATTTCGTCTTTTGATAAAATAAAGGTGAATAGAAACCAATTGATAACCCAGACTTATATTCCCGAAGAACAACCTAGAATTATCAATCACCTCACAATAATCTAAATCGTATGGTAGCGAAACTAGATATCGCGGAATCACAAACGATGAGACGAAGATGTTTGTGATTTTTTTTTATCTTACCTTATCGGAGATATAATATCAAGTCAATTATTCAATTGAACTCGTACGATAGAAAATGCCAAGATCAGATTGCTCAACTACAAGAGAAGTAGTTTCTTCTGGCTTCACAATCCCAATGAAGTCTTTCAGTCGTTAACCTATAGGGTCTCGAGAAGAAACCTAAGGTTAAAGGAGAATCGACTCTAGCAAAACCAACTAGTATCACACAGGAGGTGTGGGGATTAGTTTTTCCAGTTGCTAGATGTCTCCTTTATATAGTTTTCAAATCAGGGTTTGCAATCCAAGTTACCTTGGTAACAAAGCATTCAATATTCACCGTTAGATGAAAAACCTTATTTAAGCAAGCTAATATCTTTCAACCGTTAGATCGAAACTTAGCTTGTCACACACAAATGAAATATATTTCATTTAGGTTTGAGTAACCGTACCTAAACGTGTACACTTAGTTGGTTCACAAATAGTTAATTAATGGTTAGCCATATGAGCACTTTCATATTAACCGTAATCATCTTCTTCACATAACTAGTTCAAATAACTCATAAGAACTAGTTGAAGAGTTGTTCAATTGCTTAGGTCTTTACGAATAGACACGACTGAAACAAAATCGGTTTGATTCACTTGAATCAATTTATGAACAATATATCCACGGTTTGCAAAGATTGCATTCCTTATTGATTTACTGTTTAAGTTCATGATCTTCCGATTTGAGAAATATAACCAGCTTGGGTACGCGTATGGGTACGTGTACTATAGCTACCGGATTTGAGTTTAGAAACTCAGCAGAAATCTTCAGTCGAAAACTTTCGTGGGTGCGCGTACGGGTATGCGTACCTAAGGTGACTGGTTTAACAGTTTTCAAACTTACAAACTCAGCAGAAATTTTTCGGTTCGAAAACTTCCGCTGGTACGCGTACCCAACCTGTCTCCTTCACCAATACCGTATGCACACATATACACACACTTGTTTTCCAGCACATGGATTTATACAATAATGTGGGAACACACTATATATGCATATATCCATAGTTGGTTACGTAATCTCTACATTTCAATCATTGAAACATTCTTCTATAATGTTATAACAGTCGTTATTCACAACTATCGTCATCAAAGCTATTTTCAAGATTGAAACGTCATCATGACTTTCGTCACGGGTTAAGATGAAAAGTGGTTAAAGCGAAAGCTTACCAACACATATTTCGAGAAAAAGACAGGTGAGTAAACTCGGCTCGAAATAGCAAATGTGTATGTATGAAAACTATCATACTTATACAACTTTGTCTCAAGAGTAAGAGATAGAGTATATATACTTTTGAGTAATAGATAAGTTCAAGTCTCCACATACCTTTTAGTCGGATGAAGTTCCACTAGTTCCTTGAGTAGTTCTTCGTCTTCGTAAGATGATCGCCATGGAATCTGGAGCTCAACTACGCTAAACTGTCCTAAACCGAGACTTAGCTATAAGTAGTCTAGAAATCAATACATATAGGTTTGACAACTAAACTTGACAAACATGCTTGAGATAGCAACGCATGCGAGTTCGACCGAGCAATGCTATAACAATCTCCCCCTTTGTCAATTTTAGTGGCAAAACTATCAATACATATGGATTACAAAATAAATAAAACTTTGTAGCTTCTCGTCCACATGCTTGATCTCCTTGGTGCTTCAACATTACTCAAAAACTTCGTATTTTCCAAGTACTCCCATGATTCCATAGATTTTCAATTCAGCATCATAGTTGTTGAAGATCCGTAGCCATAAGAATGAGAAAACAAAAACTCTCGATCATTGTTATACAGTGTCATAGTATTATTACAGAGTATCAAAGTTCTTATATCACAACTTCGACAACAATACTATGATGATATGTATCACTCCCCCTTAGTCAATACTTTCATCTCAACGTGAAAACCACTCCCCCTTACATAATGATCCGTAAAACATATGTATTTGTAGTGTGAACTACATATTATTTCTCCCCCTTTTTGTCAATAAAATTGGCAAAGGTACGAAAACGGGATCCTAATGAAATTTCCACGGAGATGCTTCAATATCAAAGAAAAGTACATATCAACTTGTTTAGATGCAATCATAAAGCCGAAGCTAAATGCATTCATCAATGAGTTTATAAAGATACAAGATAACCCCTAAAATATTCCACAGCCGCACTCTCCACAAAGATATGGAAATTAAGCGCAAGTTCAAAAGAACTCTCCCCCATTTGATGTCATTCCCGAAAGAACAACAAGAGCGACCTTACTTTTAAAAAAAAAAGAAGAATTACTTTGGACACCAAAAACCATAAGGAAATGATTTTGTATCCAAAAATTCTCAATCAAACTAATCACAAGAGAACCTATGATTAATTTAATTGGAATACACAACCAAATTAATCACAAACGAATCTATGTTTTGTTTGGTTGGAAATGCTCACATAAGAAGACTTATGGAGTCGCACAGTATATACATAAAATATGGATCATGGAAGATAAATATTGCGTAATATACAAAGATTCATTTTATCTTCATCACTATTTGCACAATGACGTACAATAGACATAATCTTTGTAAACAAAAGATTTTAATCTATCTTCCATCAAAGAATTGACATAATAGACTTAACTTTTGTTTGTCAAAAGTTCATCGATCTTGTATCAATACATGCATATTGACATATGAAAGACATAACTTTTGATAGGGTATGGGACAATCATAGTTCACGGATGCAAACACACATATCCCATAACATATTGCAATATATAAAACCATAAAGATTAGTACTGCAAATATCAATCTTTGTCCTTAGAATGTAGAATCAATCTTTTTCGCATGGATTTACACCAAGAGTGGTTACCAAAAGTGTATAAAAAGATTTTCTTAACAAAGAAGAACATACAAAGTCATTAAAGACCATGCATCATAGTTCACATAAGATGATTGTGAACATTCAAGAATCCCATAGAAATGCGTACTACTGACCATTCTTGAATTTACTTCTTTGTGATTCAATAACATCATTCTTATAAAAGCTACAAATGAGCTTAGAAGAGAATTACTCCAAGAATCCAAGTGCCCAAGTCCAGTAGAACAAGTGCGACAAAACGGAGCAAAACACTCAAAAACAAGATACGGACAAAGACCAACCTCAACTCATTCAAATTTAAGATTTCTCATCACTATTTTGAAGATAATTCAAATAGGAAGAGAATGAAAAAATAATGAGGTCATTCCGAGTTCGGACGAAGAAGTTACTGCCAAAACAAATTTACCGAATATCGACGTCAAGTATGCATACGGGTTTGCAAACGAATTTTCGTATCCTGGAGCAGTATGCAAACGGGTATGCGTACCTAAATCCCTGGATTTTGATTTTAAATGATGTTATGCATACCTGGTATGTGTACCATGTAGTCCAAACATCCCGAACTATTATTTTCAAACCTAAACATTTAAGAACCTTAAACACAGATCAAGTTAGGTAGAAAAGAACGATAAGAAAGGTACGTGAATCATTATAAGTTCTCTAAGCAAATAAAAACACAAATCTTGATCAAGTTTATAGACATACCTTTTTAGATGAATCCAATTGAATTCTACAGCCTTACCAAACATAATATGAGCGTCCCAATTTTCGTGCTTCCCTCACCGTATACATAACAAGGCATTCCTTGGTGAGGATGCACTTAAAACACACTCAAGTTGTGTTGAGGTGAACAATGTATTTCTCACCACAAGTGACTTTTGGATTATCATGAAAGAGATCACTTTTAGAACCTTTCACATCCATATCCATCTTTTCAAAGAACTCTTTAAGTTCCAACATCATGGATACTGCTTTCTCCATAGTCATGGAATTTTGTGGGAGATCATTCCTTTTCGCACTCAAAGTGTCATTGACTTTCTTTGGAACCCACTTATGAGTGCGTTTAGAAACCGCAAATGCAGAAAAACCTCGGGACCTAGTCCAGATTGAACACCACACTGTATTAAGCCGTTACAGACATTAACCTACTACAAACTAACTTCGGTCTGGAATGTAATTGAACCCTAATCAATATCACACTGATTCAAGGTACAGTTGCGCTCCTTATGTCTCTGATTCCAGCAGGATACTACGCACTTGATTCCCTTAGCTGATCTCACCCACAACCAAGAGTTGCTACGACCCAAAGTCGAAGACTTTAATAAACAAATTTGTATCACACATAAAAGTCTATGATGATAGATAAATATGTCTCCCACAAATAAACATAAGAGTTTTGTTCCGTATTTTGATAAAATCAAGGTGAATAGAAACCAATTGCTAAACCGGACTTATATTCCCGAAGAACAGCCTAGAATTATCAATCACCTCAGAATAATCTAAATCGTATGGCAGCGAAACTAGATATTGTGGAATCACAAACGATGAGACGAAGATGTTTGTGATTTCTTTTTATCTTGCCCTATCGGAGATATAATCTCAAGTCAATTATTCAATTGAACTCGTACGATAGAAAATGGCAAGATCAGATCGTTCAACTACAAGAGAAGTAGTTTCGTCTGGATTCACAATCCCAATGAAGTCTTTCAGTCGTTAACCTACGGGGTCTCGAGAAGAAACCTAAGGTCAAAGGAGAATCGACTCTAACAAAACCAACTAGTATCACACAAGAGGTGTGGGGATTAGTTTTTCCAGTTGCTAGATTTCTCCTTTATATAGTTTTCAAATCAGGGTTTGCAATCCAATTTACCTTGGTAACAAAGCATTCAATATTCACCGTTAGATGAAAAACCTGATTTAACCAAGCTAATATCTTTCAACCGTTAGACCGAAACTTAGCTTGTCACACACAAATGAAATGTATTTCATTTAGGTTTGAGTTACCGTACCTAAACGCGTACACTTAGTTGGTTCACAAATAGTTAATCAATGGTTAGCCATATGAGCACTTTCATATTAACCGTATTCATCTTCTTCACATAACTAGTTCAAATGACTCATAAGAACTAGTTGAAGAGTTGTTCAATTGCTTAGGTCTTTATGAATAGACACAATTGAAACAAAATCGGTTTGATTCACTTGAATCAATTCATGAACAATATAGCCACGGTTCGCAAAGATTGCATTCCTTATTGATTTATTGTTTAAGTTCATGATCTTCCGATTTGAGAAATATAACCAGCTTGGGTACGCGTACAGGTACGTGTACCATAGCTACCGGATTTGAGTTTAGAAACTCAGCAGAAATTTTCGGTCAAAAACTTCCGTGGGTACGCATACGGGTATGCGTACCTAAGGTGACTGGTTTAACAGTTTGCAAACTTACAAACTCAACAGAAATTTTCGGTTCGAAAACTTCCGCTGGTACGCGTACCCAACCCGTCTCCTTCACCAATACCGTATGCACACATATGCACACACTTAGTTTCCGGCACATGGATTTATACACTAATGTGCGAACGCACTATATATGTTTATATCCATAGTTGGTTACGTAATCTCAACTCTACATTTCAATCATTGAAACATTCTTCTATAATGTTATAACAGTCGTTATTCACAACTATCGTCATCAAAGCTATTTTCAAGATTGAAACGTCATCATGACGTTCGTCATGGGTTAAGATGAAAAGTGGTTAAAGCGAAAGCTTACCAACACATATTTCGAGAAAAAGATAGGTGAGTAAACTCGGCTCGAAATAGCAAATGTGTATGTATGAAAACTATCATACTTATACGACTTTGTCTCAAGAGTATGAGATAGAGTAGATAGATTTTTGAGTGATAGATAAGTTCAAGTCTCCATATACCTTTTAGTCGGATGAAGTTCCATTGGTTCCTTGAGTAGTTCTTCATCTTCGTAAGATGATCACCATGGAGTCTGGAGCTCAACTACACTAAATTATCCTAAACCGAGACTTAGCTATAAGTAGTCTAGAAATCAAAACATATAGTTTTGACAACTAAACTTGACAAAATTGCTTGAGATAGCAACGCATGCGAGTTCGACCTAGCAATGCTCTAACAGAATGGATTAACAGTGATGAAGCTGAAATGGGTTAGCCTGGGTTATGTAATACCATCACATGGCATATTTAATGTTGGATCCAACAAGCTTCTTAACAAAAAAAATCAAAATTGTTTGATTACTACCTTTATGATAGTCATTACTATGAACTTTGAGATTGTTAAGGATAGTCTTATGACCCAATGTATGATATTCCATTATCTTCATACATGAAATGATCTTAATCGGACAACATACTATCAGTGACGCAGTTATTTGAGGACTAAGAAAGATAACTAGAATCTACCGGAGGACTCCTAGAATCTCAAAATCCCTTATTTTCCTAGTATTTTTGGATTTTTTGTATTCGCGCACCCCCTAAATTTTATTAAATTACTATAATAGGTTTAGATCATATACAAAATTCACATAAGTACTTATTGTTAGAGCATTGCTCGGTCGAACTCACAAGTGGTTCTATATCAAGATTGTTGTCAAATTTAGTTGATCAAAACTATATCTTGATTTCTAGTCTACAATTTGTCAAATCTCGGATTAGGATAGAAGTGTGTATTTGAGAATCGGACATCACTATGCTCCACCATTTGAAGGCGAAGATCAACCGAAGCTTTTGGAGAACTTCTTCAACAAAAGGTAAGTGAAGACTAAACCACCTATTTCTCAAGTTATATTCATCCTTCTATCTATGAGACGTTGTCACATTACTAATTAAACTATTGCAAGCATATCAAGAATTTCGAGTCAAGTTTATCTTGGTAATTTGTTCTCGAAATATATATGACTAAGCTTAATGAACATTTGTTCATACTTGATGGGTTTCAGTTAAGAATAATTTATTGTTCATAATTTAAATTGTGATTCAAAATTATCATTCGAAAACAGCCTGGAACAGTGATATGTGTCATTGATGTTATTTGGGAATGTTTCGGATTGATCTAAAGAGAAATATAGAACTATTGTAAATCTAGATACAAGACAATATGCATACCAGTTTCACATAATGGGAAAACGTTTATAGGTCCGGAACCACAGTACATGTACTTTGTACACGTAATGGCGTAGCTATATAGTTCAGCAACAATTTTATGGTACGCATACCGGGTATACCATAAAAAGTTTGTTGCTCGTGAACCAGGAATGGTACGCATACCTAGTATGCATACCGTAAAGGAACTGTTGGTTTTGAAACCAGAGTGGTATCCATACCCGGTACGCAAACCGGAAAATTTATGTGAGTTCCTGAACTCGTTTTTGTCTTAAGGGTACATGTACCATGAAAAAATAATCACGAACAAGGTAGAGTACATGTACCTGGTACACGTACTTGCCCTGTCGAATATATTCAGATGCACAAAAAATTATTTCTGTGAGATAATTGGCATTTGAATAAATCTCTAAAAACACTATATAGACATGATTGATCACATTATAACCTATAGTGTGACTCAAGCTTAAAGTCTTAAGTGTTGTATGAAAATGATTAAGCTTATGGTTCAATCGGCTAGTCTTGGCTGACCGTCCATGAACAATGTCTTTGTACACGGTTCGGTTACGGTTCATCCTAACCAGAGTGTATATCTTGGTATGTTAATCTCATTTCAAAGATTCATCTAA